>NW_010968045.1:91141-121057 GCF_000463585.1 Tarenaya hassleriana | reverse complement strand
TATATATATATATATATATGCATATGTGTGTATATGTCTCTCTTCGTTTGTTGAGTAATTGCGGATGGGAGAGAGACGTTGGTTCCCGCGAGAATTTCGCCTTATTATCCGTTGTCTTGTAAGAGAATATTTATATGGGCCTCAAGTTTGTAATCTCTCTCTCTCTCTCTCTCTCTCTCTCTCACACATATACATACACATATATATATTTTTCTTTGTTTGTTTGCTTATATGGGCACATTTACAAGATTGATGGCGTAATTCGTACTCTATGTACCACCCACCAATTAAGCACGCATTCATAATAATTAATTATTCTTACCCTAGCCATAGCTATTTATTTAAATCAGACCATAATTATATTCAGTCCATATACCCATATATATGTAAATAAACACGACGATGATCTATTTTATTGGAAGATAAGATCAAGTTCAACAGTGACTGATTACTACTGAATTTCATGAAAATGATGTTAGGAATTTTTGGAGAGTTATACTAACGAAGAAGAATATAATAATTATATTATTATGACTCAAATTCGGATAGTTCAACCGGTGAAATTAGACGTAAAGCGTTTGTTCCGTTCCGGATTCGAACCTTTCAAGTTTTGGGAGAAAACGTATAATTCAAATTACATGATCGACTTTCGATCTCGTGATTAGTCTGAATCTTGATATATATATATATATATATAGAATAACCGGTTATCCAAAAAATTATATTGTTATTTTTAAAATCTGCATAATTCCTTCAAACAAAAACGTACTCTGCAAATAAGACAAAGGGTTAAAATAAAAATAAAAATAAAAATAAAATCTTACGAGTGACTGACGCTATATGACAAGCATGCAAATTCACGTAAATATAAGTTACATGCAAACAGACACACATTCACCAAGTCTTTTTCTACCTCCGTGGGTCCCACGTCACAGTTTCTTCTTCCCATGCAACCCAAAAAAAAAAAAAAACCTCGAGCTACTCAATAAAAACACTGCAAAATTCATGGCACAGTTCCTTTCTTTTTTTTCCCCTTCTCATTTATTTGAATTTACGATTATTAATTGCAGTATTTGAATTTATGATTATTAGTATACGTGTATATATCAGAAATTTAAATTAAAAAAAAAAACTAACCATTTAGACTATATATATGTGCGTGTGTTACGTGGAAGAGCATTTTGCATGATTTTAGTTTCTTTAATTTGCATATATAGGCACAATTACTACTCAAATAAAATTTTTATTCGATCTTTTTGTTTATAGACGGGTAAAAAGTTTTTAAAACTTTAATTATGAACAATGTTATTACTTACCATATATAAACTTTTTCATGTATCAAATTCTATATATGTTTCGTATGTATGTATGTATGTATGTATGTATGTATGTATGTATGTATGTATGTATGTATGCATGCATGTATGGAGAAGATTTTTCCCGAGAGGTGAAAACAAGGAAGGAGCGTCAACTTCACTGGTCACTTTCTCGTTGATCAGAAGAACATCTATCCAACATTTGGCAATGAGATCTGACGGCTGGCAGAGACGCAGAGGTCAACGTCGAGTCGTCGAGATGATGACACGTGGAATAGAGAGTGGACCCCAGAGTGTATGATAATGCAATGATGGTTTAATAATAATAATGCTTTTTGACATTCTGTGGACTTCGTGTGGCAGTAAATATATATATATATATATATATACAGTCTCTGCTCAGAATGCAGTCGCAAACCCTAAGCCCTAAGCGCACACACAGACAAAAATCTTTTTTTTAATTAATGTGATTTTATTTAATAAATTTGTTTATATATTTTTTTTTGTAAACAATAAATTTATTTCTTATTCGCATATCTCACAAACTGCTTATGTCATTCAACTGATATTTGATTACAACTTTTTTATTTTTTTAGAATTATATCTATTGACAAATACGTACATATACTTCGTTGTTATCGTCATTTCAATATTATATATATATATATATATATATATATATATATTGGTGCGGTGTAAAAACTATTTAAGTAATAATTCGTACATTTATTGCTGACAGTAAGAGTGAGTTGAAACATTTCGAATATTAAAAATATATATTAAGTATAAATCACTATTATCGAAAATTAAATACATTCTTAGTTTGGACTCTTTATGTCGTGCTATATAATAAAAACGTATATTATGTTGTAACGACTAACATAATACAAAGGTCCTTCAAATTAAAGCGGGAATATTGTTGGAAATGTTATGTGTACATTTACATTGTTTTAAATATGTATGAATGTTTTAAAACGTGACAAATCTTGTAATGTCAAATACAATTTCGTTAAAACCATATTAAATATTAACTGTATATATGTTTTGTTTTTTGTTTTTAGTCATCTTTTGTAGGGCCAATATATATTCTTTTTTCTGTTTTCTACAATTTCCTCATTCTCAACTGCCATTTTAAAATATTTATTATTATTATTATTATTTTTATAACGGAGGATCCTTAGCTGCTATCCTTCGGGCGCGCTGACTAGGTAAATCTCCGGCCCGGGAACAACCTTTGCATATGGATCATATAAACTCAGAAATTACTTCTCTTCCCACCAGCCAGGAATCAAACATTCAACCTCAAGGTGGAGTTACCTCTCACCCCAAGATTGACCATTCGTCCACGATCCATTGGGTAAAAATATTTATTATTATCATCATCATGATGAACAATTATGAATTATCTATTTATATATGTTTATTTAATTATATACCCAAATGTGATTAACAATTTACGGGCGTGCAGTTAAATTTCATTCATTCATTTATTTATTTAGTCGTTAGAATGATACACGTTTATAGATATAAGTCTTTGTAGACGATGGTGAATACAATTATTGGTGAATGATTACCACCTTTTGCATTGCCTTTTATTTACTGTTTGTCTCCACTTATTAAAAAAATATTATTTTTTATTGTTATATAATATTTCTTTTAGCCTGTTACCGATTGTGCACATTGCACGTGACGTGACAGTGACATTGGACCGTATGTGAATTGTCAATGCGACTTCCCAAACGATGAATACTACAATACTTGCGTGTATAGGAATTCGTGGATAGAGACCACAATGGTATGCGTGGGGAAGAATAATTTATAATCGGAGCATAGTGTATAATCTGGGTATTATAATAACAAATTAATTTTATTACGGGGGCATTTAACCATTTTAATTAAAATTTATATAATTTACAAAAAAAAAACATTTTTTATTTAAAAGTGAATATTATTTCTATTGTGTTTTTAATCTTTTTTCACCAATATATATACAATATAGTGTATATGTATATAGCATTATTTAAGTGTATGATTGAGGTAGTTGTTTTGGAGATGGCTTCATTAAATGTTTCAACAAGTGAAACGAGAATACAAAATACTTTGCTCCCGATCCCAAGATTAGTTTAGACTTCGGTTCAGAACACCCTCGTTTATCCTTTTTTTTTTTTTGAGAAATTCATGATGTACGCTATGTATATATATATATATTGTGGACCTTGTGAAAGAGCCATTTCAATTTTATTGGCATGACAATGGGTTGTCACCTTGGTCTTTAAAATTTTGGTTCCTATTTATCTACGAATTTTTTAAAAAAAAAACTCGATTTTTTATATGCATGCATTTCAATTTATTTTTAGAGAAAAAAGTCTAGGTTTTTAGACCATTTTATCATCGTGATGGTGTATTTGTATATATACATATAATACACATATGTGTATATATGTAAATAGAATGTACATAGGAGGAGATACAATCGTGTTTACATATAAGGGAACATTTAATCGAACATTGTGTTTTTTTTTCGTGGGAATCTCTTTTTCACGCTTATATTTTCCCTTATATATATTATTTTTTCATATTAGATTCTTCTTACGATTATATAATATTATGTATTACATTATTAACGCTAAAAACGTTGTACAGATGCCAACAAATGACTATTAAACGTAAAAAAAAAAAAAAAATTGATTGAACCGAAATAATCCTCACGAAATTAAATAACCACCCATAATACACCTAAGATATCAAGTAATACATATCAATATCTTTTGAGAAATTTAATTAATACATAGTTTCAGATTATGTCTAAGAAAAATCCTCGTAGACTTCAGGACAAATTCATTCTCTCTCTAAAGAGGAACCATTTTAATGAAAGCCCGAATAATCGAAAGAAATTAAAAAAAAAATAATTCATATTATCTTTAATTACTTTTATTTTCGTGGGCTTAAACCATCTTTTTCGTAAAAGCTTATCATCAATAAAAGAACGATATCACTAATTTAATATTTTAAAATTCTATTACCTTCATTTTTATTTTGAGGTTTTAAAATTCATTGATAATATATATATATATATATATAACTATAAATATATCTACATATATATGTTGCATTTACGAAGGATTACTTTGTACGACTTTCCGTCTGTGTGGCTGAGCTTTCTCTCTGTCTCTCGACCAGACAGAGAAAGACAAAATATCAATAATATTTTCACATTCGATTTAATTATTTATCGAAATATAATTATTAGGAAATTTAAATTTTTGTATTCTCTGTTTTTTTTTTACGTCTACAAACTTCACCTTTCTCTTTTTGTTAGCTTTGCGTTTTTCTTGTCCCCTTTTTGTCTTTCTTTTTACTTCTTTTTCTATCTCTCCCGCTTTCTTTTCTCCTCTGCCCATTTAATTTTCATTTTTTTTGCTTTAATTTTCTTATTCTGGTTTTACAATGTTTTTAAATATTTTACAATGTATACAAAAATATTAATTTTGTAACTACTAATTAATCGCTATCTTGGGTCGGTCCACAATTATGTTTCTTTTACGTTGATCACATTTCCACAATCTATAATATCCGATAAAATATTAGAGATTCGTATATATCTCTAATAATTTGTAACCATATATATATATATATATATAATGTTGAACTCGATATTTTCTATAAAAAAAAAAGAGAGGAAAGAAGAAGCTTTGTTTCCTCCCATCAAAGGGCATTGAAACTAAAATTACAAGAATTTTATAATAATGTATTAATTACTATATATATATATATATATATATATATATGGAGAGGAACTAGGTGTTAATTAATTAATTAATATAGGAATAAGTGTTATAACAAGTTACAGAGGCATGCCCAAAGTAAATTCGAGGTTTGGCTTGGTGGGGCTTGTTCCTGATATAATGCTCGATGAGCTTCTATCTTCTGATGATATCCTCTCATAGCTTGGATCCATCTCCTTCTGTTAATTCAACACAAAACCCTCAATGTTCTAAGAGTTTATAATATATATATATATATGTATGTATATAATATGTAAGTATGTGTGTGTATATATGCATAAATGTGGTATGTACGAAATGTGCGTGTGAATGTGTGTAAGGTATCAATGTTGACGTAATGGCCATAAAAAAGGGAATGGGAGGATACATGCATGCAGTGGCGGATATACATACAACTATATGGGGGCACATGCCCCCATTCAATCAATAAAAAAAAACTTTATTTTCTATAGAAATTATGTAAACTTTTGAATAAAACTATAAAATGGCCCCATAAAATTAAATTTTCTTATAAGACAAAGAAATTTGCCCCCATTTTCCCGCAAACCCTAATGCCAATAATTACCATACTACTCCTCTTTGCTTTAATTATCACTATTTTACCATTATATCCGAAAATTTTCTTCCCGACTAAACTAAGTCTATAAATATATATATATATATATATATATATATATATGTATATATATTGATAAAGAAGTCTAGACATATTAATCTAATCAAACACACATGATTTCAACTGTAACTAATCTTTAAATTGTTATTTTTTTTTCTCTTGAACGGTAATATATATAATAAGATCTAAGGTTAGGCTAGCAGTCTAAATATATAAATATTTAGACACAATTAATATTGACATCATTATTGATATTTTGCCCGTTGCCCTAAGCAGATTGGTATCGAACTTGGATTACCGCACCCAAATCTCAAAAGGTCAACACAGACTCATGGTCAATGGGGTTAGGTTTTTATTTATGGGGATGTAGAAAAAAAAAATATATATTATATTTCCTGTCAAAATGACGAAAGTACCCTTTGCTTTTGAAAATGCCTAAAGCCAGCTTTTGCAAAAAGCCCTTTGTTCCACTCCTTTTGAGGTTTGGTGACTCGCGATGAAAAGAAATCAACAATGCACACACACACACACACATATATATATATATATGTACACATACACACACATACATATACATATATATGTATGTATATAAGATTAGGTTTTGTTTCTCTTCACCTATTCCTATATTATCGGCTTTTCATAATTTCGCACCAGTGAATGGCTTTTAATGAAGTTATTAGGGCCTAGCTGGTATATATATATATATAGACATGCACATATACATAAAAATACATGGATATATATATATATATATGTACACATGTAAATGAACAAGGACATTTTGGGGAAAGAGACTTCATATAGAGCATACGTACCTCATATGGCAGCATATTTTCTGCAACAGTATCGTTCGGCATCCCATGCAACCGTGCCTCACTGCGAAAGCCAACAAAAAGGAAACTGATGATGAGAGAGAGAGAGAGAGAGAGAGAGAATATTTGCCATGAGACGTTAAGCCATGCACGTTGAAACGAGATAAAATAAAATAATCAAATAAATAAATAAACACACAAAAAAAGGAAGAATAAAGGAAAGTATTAAGGGGAAAAAAGAGGAAGAGGAAGATAAAACAAGAGGAAAAAAAATATATGCCTTTACAAAAAGAAAAAGAAAGCTGCCCTTTTTGTGTCACGTAAAATAATATTTACGCATATATATATATATATATATTTATATATATGTGTGTGTGTGTGTAGTTACGGCCTCACTTTTTACATGCAAAAAAATTTATGCTCACTTTTCCTTTTCTTCATTTGAGAATAAAGTTGAAAGAACCATGTGGTTGCCCATTTACCCTTATGCACCATTTCAAAAAAGAAAGCTTTTGAATCCATTAGCTAAAAGATGCCGAAAAAATCGTTTGTCGCAGATCGATATTCTCGAATTTAAATGTAAATTGGATATATGGAATTTGAATATGACTTGCATGAAAAAAAGTGATGCCTATATGTGTATATATATATATATATATAATTAGTATAGGAGCTTAGTTAACAAATGCCTATACACACAGACGTATACATAATACACGTGTTATCGTTGGCTAGCTTTTGGCCATGATTTTCCCCTAATGGGTCACGTAGGGATTTGGATTCGGGGTTAGTTTTCTAACCGGTAGGACCATATCATATTATAAAACCCGCTGTAAATCAATTAGCCCCACAAAATCCTAACGAAAGCCACTTTTTTATACAAATAAAACACACCGTATCTCATGTATATGCACGCATATATACACGTGTATATAAGCTCGTGCGTTTCATACATATGTAGATGTGTATGCATGTGCATATATCATAGGGGACAAAAATGGGGTTGGTTTCTCTTTTTCTAATTCTCTCCTTTTCCTTTTCCTTTACTCCTTAAGTGGAGAGAGAGAGAGAGAGGATGATGATTAAACTATAACATACAGACAGAACAGAAAACAAAGAACAAATGCATAATCCCATTTCCTAGTTGCATGCAGTTCTCGTTTCTCTTTCTTCCTATGATTCCTTGCATGTATACACACGTACACATATACGTATACGTATATGTTTCTTCGTACGTATGTCTAAAATATTCGAGCTTATCAGTTAGACATGCATGCCATTCCCTTTTAACACAAAAAAGGACATGGATTTTCATATATACACACGTAAGTATCTACGTACGCGTATTTGTAAACGTGAAAAGCTAACCAGCAAAAGAAAATGCATGCGTACGTTCGTGAAAATATGTACAAGTATTGTGCATGTCCATGCAGATAAAAATTATAAACAAACATTAAGCATATATATCTATGTATACTCCCACACACACACACACACACATATATATATAAGAGAAACGTACTAAACATGCACATACGTATTTATGTATATATATATATAGATATATAAATGTCGACCAAGAAAAACGTATATATGAATTACCCGGACGAGTTGCTCCATAGACCGCGATGATCTTTGCCCTTTTCACCGTACGATTTGTCCCGTTGATTTTGCATTTCGTTTCTCTGTTTCGATTTCCGATTCATATCTAACATCCAATCGTCCGAGTTATCCCCGGAAGATCCGTTTTCATAGACATCGGATTGCCCTATAAACAATGATATGTATAAATTAATTAGCAATATTGATAATATTTTTACATAAATCAAGATTTTCCCCGACAATTACGTTAACAGATAATGCAAAAAAAAAAAAAGAACCTGAAGAAGCTGCTGCTTTGTCGGTGGTCTTCACTGTCCGATACATCTGATATATAAAAAAAAAATATAAAATCACACCATAAGAAATAATAATAATAATAATTATTATTATTATTAGAAGACCGTACCATATTCAATTTAAAAAGCTCTGCCAAACCCGTAACTGTTAATTAAATTTGTCTTTACACATACACATATATGATAACAAAGATTTATATATACACACACACACACACACATATATATATGGGAAAAAAGGAAGAAGAGAACAAAGAAAGAAGACCGATGTACTGTTCTGTGGTTTTCACTATGGCTTAGAGCCAAAAGAAAACGAGGTGTATCCCGACACAAAGTGTACAGTACCGAGAAAATTCTGAAAGCATATATACATTGGAAGATAATGGAAAATAACTGTTCGGACACAGAAGCATTAATGACATCATTAATGGGGGTTCCCAGTTTTCATGTCCATGCATGAATTTACGTGTCTGACCATGGTTAGAACCTGACCCGGTAAACGACAACCATGGTTGAGTTAAATCCCAACCCAACTCCTGTGTTCGTGTGAGAGAGAGAAGATCATATCATCATTGAGAAATGATGGTGTTTCTGTACTCCTTCCAGATTTTTTTTCCATATATTTTATTTCCCAAAAAAAAAAGTTCCTCAAAACTATGCATAATAATGGAATAATAATCAGATATTATACTGAACAAAAATCCTCTGATATTATATATATATATATATATGTATATATATTGTCTTGTTCGATCTCCAAACATTATTCATATCCTGTCGAGATGGAATCCAACTTTTGCATATAAAAAACAAGAAAAACGAATATAAAAGAAATTAAAGGAAACAATAATAATAATCAAAACGTTTATTACTTCACTCTTGTTATCTCTACGTGTCTCAGTAATAATAATAATATCGAGTAATTGTATATTTAAAGGACAATAATTAAGTTTATTCTTCCAAGAAAACAATGAAAAGAAAAGGCTGTAAAATCATCCTTGCAGGACCATCAGATCTAGTAGAGAAAAAAAAAAGTGCCAAGGATTTGAGGGAAAATCAACTTTTTTCGAATTTGTACTCTTTCACCTCTATATAGCTCATATATACACAGACACATACATACATACATATAGAATATACGTACACATATATATACACACACAGACACACATTTTGTTCATCTCCTCTCCCGATGTCGTGTTTTTAGCCTTGCATTATTGTTGAATTGATTACGGTGGAAGAGCGAAAAAAGTGGGAGAAAAACAAGATTCTTCGACTCACTCTGACTCGAGTTCAAAAAATCTCTGGACTCATAAGGAAGCCACTGAGTCAAAGCGTGCATTGTTATCCGAGAATATTTTTGTTTAAACGTATAAATAATATGTGCATTACCAACCAGACGAATTTTAATCCATTAGAGATTTGTGCCAATTTCTAGAAGGGTTATAATCAATTAAATAAAATTAAATTACCTGTAAATGGGACTTGACATGAGCCAAGGTGAGATCTTTTACATCCATGAGCTCAAGAACGGATTTGGGCGTTGCTCCTAACGGTCAAACAAAAACGAGAAACAAATCAGATAATCGGAAAAAGTAACGAGGAAAAGGTGGGAGCTTTGATTGATTTTAGAGGGACGTACTTTCATGGCCGCCGAGCAATTCGACGGCGTGGACGAAACGAGCGTGGAGAGTGGTCGTCCACCGCATCCGAGGAGCTCTCATGCTTCTCTTCGCCGGAAATCTTGGCATGAATCTTGATCTGTTGTTATTCATCAAGCCCTGATGATGATGACGATGATGATGATGACGGTTATTAGGGTTATGATTAGGGTCTGTTAAACCGGAGTTAGCAACACTACTTGTACTAATGGTGTTGTTAACCAGAGAAGAAGAAGAGGAAGAAGGAATCAAAGAGGATGGATCGAAAGGGAAACATGGTGGAGGAGGAGGAGGAGGAGGAGGGTTTTGGTAAAGTGGGATTCCTCGTATTGGCCTTAAGAAGCTGAGGTCACGACTAAGAAACCCATGTCGTTGATACTGAAGTTGTTGCTGTTCTTGAAACAGTTGTTGTTGTGCTGTCTGAAATTGCAGGGAGTTGAGGATGTTGGAGCCATTGCAGTTTGGGAGAAAGTGGAAATGAGCCAAGGAGTTTGGTTCCGTCGATGAGACCGAGACGGGGCTCCGAGGGAAAAAGGAGCTGTTATTCGACAAGGAGAGGTCGAAAGAAGTGTCGGCCTTGGAATTGGAAGAGACCAGAGACGATGTTCTTGAATCCAAAGCTCTTCTCCAAAACCCTAAATCAAGATCTTGATCATCAGTTTCTCCTGTCGATCGCCTTTGCCACGTCGACGACGGCTTGCCGTCGGGAGGACTGATCTGTAAGGATAAATCTGGTTGGGCAGGGAACAGCTCCATGGTTATAACCGATCGAAGAAAGCTTTCTTCGGCTTTTTGGTCTTGTTCTTGACCCCCAAAAACAAAAAGGTGAAGAGGGCTCAACCTTTGATTCTTTTGTCTCTCAAATGAAGAACCCTAGTTTTTGTTTTCTTGAATTGGAGATAAGGAGAGGGGAAAAAAAAGGAAGTAGTGTCTTTATGGGTGTGGAGCAAAAGGGTATCGTGCTTCTTTTTGAAGACGAGATTTCGTGGCTTTCTTGAGAATAATGATCGAAATTTTCTTGTTTGAGGTTGAGCAGTTGCAGAGATTTTTGAGATACGGAGAGAGAGAGAGAGAGAGAGAGAGAGAGAGAGAGAGAGAGAGAGAGAGAGAGATGACAAGGTATGTAGTGAATGGTTGTTTCTTTTGTGTGAAGTATATGTGAGAAAGTGACACTTGAGTGACTTAGAGAGAGAGAGAGGGAGAGAGAGAGAGATAGAGAGAGAGAGAGAGAGAGAGGCTTTTGTGGACATGAGGGGGGCTAGAGAAACTAGGTTAAGAAAGAAAGGGGGAAGAAAAGCAAAGGGATAAAGAAATGGAAAGAGAAAAAGAGGCCCATAATAAAAAAAATAAAAAAACGCGTGGTAAAATGGTAAATTAAGCATTTCTTTTTTTCTTTGCAGATGCACCCCCTTTTGTTTTCTTCGGAGCACAAAAGCAATTCCTTTATTTGTGTTTTATACCCCTCTTTTTTTGTTTCTTTTTACATCTTACCCTTTTATTCGATCTCAACCCTTAAACCAATCCATCAAAATCACTTTCATTATTTCATATGCAATTGGAGGACAAATATCAAGACCATATATATATATATAATCATATCATATTTGTTGCTGTATTATAGCTTATTTCGACTTTATATAGTTATCTTTGTGATAAAATATATAAAATAAGAAAATTTAAAGGTGAAAACTTTGGCATTTTTTTTATCTTTAACAAGCCACACGCTCTTGCTTTTAACTGAAACCCAAGGTTGATTTCTCCTTTTTACAACCCCTAAATTCATTCCAAAAAGATGCACAATTTTGTTTTTAAATAGAAAATAAAAAAAGAAGAACAACAACAAAGAAAAAGATAAAAAGAGAAGTAGAGGGGAAAAAAGAAAAAAAAAAAAGACAAAGTTTGCCTCTTTTAGCTTATTTATATATAATCACATGATTACTCACTTTTCTATCCTCCCTAGGTTTTTTTTCTTTTCCTTTGTAAATAATTCCTTAATGATGAAAACGGTTTATATATATATATATATATATATATATATATATATATATATTACACTCCACGTATTAATTAGAGAATCATGCATATGCTATTTTTTTTTTTAAATATTACATTTTCTCTTCGTAGTTTGTTTATACTTTAATTTTGTTCATTAATATATTATAAGGTAATGTCTTTTTTTTTGCAGATAATTTATTATCACTATTGTTGTCCTTTTTTTATAATAGGAAGGTTTTTTTTTAGCCTTTAACCAAATACATATTCGTTATGATTAATATATATTCTGCCAAATGATATTTAATCTATTTTGAAAGAATTACTATAATAAAATTTTGAAGAATCTAAACAAATATTTTAGTACACTATTAAATAATTGTTTAGTGTTCATATGATTGTAAGATATAAAAATGATTTTGTGAGGTTGACGAATTGGTGAAAATAAAAGGAAAATAATGAAAAGGAACAAATATCTATACGAAAAGACCTATTACAATTTACATTCCTCATGCGAGGGTAAATGGGTAATTACTAAAAAATATTTACATAACTCTCAAGACAAAAGCCCAAACCCATTAGCCATTAGGTCACGCAGGTTGTTTTTTTTTTCTTTCACCGAGTGTGTTTTTTTCCCCACTATTTTATAATGTTTTTTTGTTAAAAGACTATTTTATAATGTTATGCTAAATAAAATTTAGATAAGAAACTCATTTTTATTCTTAATTCTTATGGGACTACGACAAAAGTGATTTACTTATGAGTTGTGGCACATATTTATTATTTAGAAAATTTAAAACATTATAATTCATAAACCAAATGAACTGAATTATTTTGGATTATAAATTATTCCATATATTCTCCAAAAACTTTGTATCACAACCAAACAATTTAATTTATAATAGAAACCCGAAATATCCATTACAAAAGAAAAAATAATTATAAATGAGAGTATATATTCTCATGAGACTTTGAGGGGAATTTTTTTGTGTGTATATATACATAGTTTATATATATATATATATATATAGTTAAGGGTGGTCATTTCGCTTATTAACCGAATAACCGAACCGAACGGAACCAAATCGAATAAGACATAACCGTATCCGAACCGAACCCGACATCAAAACCAAACGGTTATGATTTTCTTAAACCCGAAAAACCGAAACCGAACCGAACCGAATAAAAAATAACCGAAAAAACCGATAGAATAACCGACAATTTCTTTGGAAAATTGAACTTTTTACCAAAACCGAACCGAACCGAACCGAACCGAACCGGAATTTATATAAAAACCGAATGGTTATAGTTTTTCTATAACCGAAATAACCGAACCCGAATTGGCCACCCCTGTGTACAGTTATTTGTTTAGGAAAAAAATGACATTTGCGTAAGAAATTATTCTTCATTCCTTGTATTGTACAACCACTTTTAGAACAAACAAACTTATTATAGGTGTTGAAAACACGCATTTGATTGTTAAAATTTTATGGAAAAAAGGTTTAGACACAATAACTAGTAATGCACTAAATATTTGAAGAATATATATATATATATATATATATATATATATATATATATATATATATATATATATATATCATAACTTGTCTCTGTGTTTTTCCTCAAAATCCAATGCTCCAATTAGATTTCATGTTTGGATTCATTACAAGAAAATATTCAATCTTTTTTTTTGTTAACCTTTGGAAACCTACCCTCGATCCTTCGGGTCGGATCCCGCAACGCCTCACAACCCCAAGAACCGGACAAATGACACGTTATCACAGACAGATTCAATCTTTCTTACTTTGGATGGATTTCATGTTTGGTTTGGTTTTAAGTTTCGGAAACGACGACATCCTTGAATTAGTGAAATTGCAATAAATATATATATATATATATATATATGAACGCTTATGGTTTTCAATCGATACATATTAACTAAATTTTTTGTTCTTTACCAAAGAAAAACTAAAATTTTTGTTTGTTTTAAAAAATCTCGCTGAATCACTATAATCTGATAGGTACTAGCTATATATATAAAAGATATTTTGTTATTAAAAGTAAATATCAAATTACACAAGTCATCTCAACGTTAAATATAAAATGTCGTATTCTGACAACATTTAATGTCACAAACCCCCAACTTATAAAATTATGAGCATTAATTGTTTCAGCAACCATTACGGGGCATCAATGAATATACAATATATACCCAATTTTTTTAAAAAAGTTTTCAGTATGAAAAAAAAAACTTAAATTAAAGATGAAATATAATCCGCGATGCATGGGATGGTCAATGAAAACAATTCCACGGCAAATAGAACTACGGTCTAACAATAACACACATATTTCGAGAAATATATATATATATATATATATATATATATAATGTATATAAAATTGTTATATATGAAAGTTGGGAAACAATGCGAGATGTATGCATGTAGCGTTAGAACTTAGAAGCATCCATTTCTTGTCGGTAACCACTAATAAATTAATTATAATTAATCCATGGGTTTGCCTGCGTATTACGAGATGGACCAAACAAGAGAATCTCGCATTAATGCGGTAAGTATTATTTATAAATTTAATCATATATATATATATATTCTAATACCAATGCCAAGATCAAATCTTTAAAATGATTTTATATAACATTCGATGCGGGATTTGAATTTCGCACACGACCAACCATATATATAATAATATTCATGTTGTCGATTATTTAATAACAAAGTAAATTCTGCATTGGAAAAAACCCCTAGGTGAGTTGGCAAGGAGCATGGTCCACATAACGAGAGGTTGGAGGTTCGACTCATTGTCCGTTCACCTATCGCCTGTCAGCTACGGTTGATTTACCTCTCATGCGTATGTTGCAGGCTCGTGCGTGTGGACTTGGGTTTACTCGGTCAGCGCGTCCGAAGGGTAGCAGCCGGGGTTCCCAATGTATAAAAAAAAAGAAGTAAATTCTGCATTTTTTTTTAAATTTTTATGGTGTAATACAAGAAAAATATAACAAACGCGATCGAATCTCATTCAAAATTTAATATATGCAGGCTATAGGAATAATATTCTATACAGGCTATGTACTATATATCTATGTCTTAATTGTGTAAATATATGTGCAAATAATTTAAATAAATAAATAAATAAATAAAAATGGTAGTTAGGTGGTGTCATATTCAGAGATTTCATTCTGTGTGTGTGATCATACCGCACAAAGACATTCTAATAATGTTCTTTGAATTTCATCTTTTATGGTACATTCAAAAAGATTTTGTTCCCATTGATATGGTGACTTTTTCTCAGGTGGAATATATATTTTTTATGGTTTACTTTACTTTACTTTAATTAATTAATTAGAATTTATTTTCTTTAAAAACTAATTTTTCACCGGGGAAATTCGTCCACATCATAATACATAAACCAACCCTTTTTTTTTCAAATATAAACACTGTTTAGTAATTTAACTTTTATTTCACATCAAATCTTTTTCCCAAAATAATTGAGAAAATCTAATTATATTGACAAAAAGGTTTATGGCATCGCTATCGCATTTTCTTCCTCAATTATTCGTATTCCACACAACTTTGACATCTCAATAATCATTTTTAAACGCACAATTTTGGCATTTACGTACATCGTTCCATTATTTTTGGGTTTTTAAAAATTATATTAATTCAATTTTATCTTTTTTTCGGATTTTTATTGTGTTCAAATTGGACTATAATTCGATTTCGTTCTGAAAATATCATTATAAAATTATTTTTTATCCTATTTTTAGTTATTTGTATATCTATTGCAATTAAATGATTTAGATTTACATAATTTTAGTTAACAATATATTTAGTTTAATTTAAAATTAGATTAAACTACATTAGTGGAGGATTGCATTGATTCTTCCAAACATTAATGACTTTAGTGGCCCGAAAGGGGAAATAAACAAAACAGGTCCATTGTGGGATTCTCTTTGGGTTGAAAAATCAATGAGATTGGACGTATAAACAACAAAATACGTCATACATACATACATACATACATACATACATACATACATACATACATACATACATACATACATACATACATACATACATACATACATACATACATACATACATACATACATACATACATACATACATACATACATACATACATACATACATACATACATACATACATACATACATACATACATACATACATACATACATACATACATAATCACTTTTAGTAACGTTTTGGAATATCATAGACGGACTAAATATAATCCCAAACAATTCCATACGGATAGATGTGGATAATGATTTTCTCGTCCGATATCTGAATTTTCGAATCTGAAATTCGAGTTTTTATAATCATGGAATTCGAATTCATATCCTCGAACAATTTATATAATTTTTTTATTAATCACGTGTTCTAAACGACATTCAACTATTAACCATTACTTTTAAATCTTGCATATTTAGACTAATATCTCATTTCATATCTGGATCAATATACGAAACGATAAAAGACCGAACTCCATTAGTTGGACAAGATTCGAACTTCTGACTTTTTATCAAAAGAAGAAGATGTTGAACCATCTACACACACCAATCTTTGAATTTCTTTATATTATTTCAAATATCCGAAAACTCTATGACCATATATATATATATATATATATATATATATATTCGTATTCAAGAATATATATATATGTGTTTTTTGAGAAGAATTAAATCAAAATGAGCTAAATGAAAGTGGAGGGGGGAAAAGACTGATTGAACAAAATGAGTCGGAGACTCATAAGGTATAGGATATATATATATATATTTCATACAAAATATTTTGGCAGATCAAAGCTTTTAAAACGATAACACACGTCTAATTTATTCTTTTTTGCTTTTTTTTTTAACTTATATTTTTCTACCATATATGTATGGTGAAACATTGATAAGATATATACAACTATTGTATGCACTATATCGACGTATGTATTACGTACATCCCACAGACATACATACATATATATATATATATATATGAACTTCCTAACGATTTAAATTTTTTGTTCTACCAAAGAAAATGTAAGAAAAAACACAATAATTTATTTGTTGTTAATTACGAAAATCTTCTCATGATTTACAATAAGGCCCATCAGATAATTGGGCCTAACATGTGCTTCTCAATAAGCCCAATTTAAAATCCTGAATTCAAGCCTCAAGTTAAATTTTTTTTTTCCATAGCTTTATTTATTTTATTTTTTTTTTGAGGTCAGAGAAAGCAGAAACTGTTCTTGGAAGCTTGAACTCGGGCGATTGGCAATGGCTCTTCTCTTCTCCATCTCCTGTCCTTCCCCCTTCCTCGATCCCTCCATAAACCCTAACAAGCCCTTATACTCTTCTCTTTCTGTAAAACCTAATTCTCTCGGTTTCTCTCTTGTTCGCCATCAGAAGCCTGTTCGATTTTCTCGAGTTCGATCTTCCGAATCCGATTCCGAGCCAGAAAACGCATACGTGATTACGGACGAATGGGGCGAGAGGTCCGATCCCGAAACCGAATCTGATGCCGAGCCCGACGCGGGAAATATTCCTGAGTTTACGGACGAGTGGGGTGAGAGATCCGAACCCGACCCGGATGAGCCAGCGACCAGTTTAGCAGACTCGGATCCTCCGAGGTACGAGGACGAGTGGGAGGAAGAACGAGGTGGAGACGGCGAAGTGGGCAACGGGAACGGAAGCGCAGTGTACGATCGGGCTTGGGAGCTGAAGAGGATCCTGGCGGACACGGTGTACGGAACTGAATTAGGGTTCCGGGCCGAGTCGGAGGTTCGTGGGGAGGTGTTGGAGCTTCTGAATCAGTTGGAGGCTCTGAATCCGACGCCTACTCCGGTTGAGGCTTCGGATCTTCTCGACGGCAACTGGGTTTTGCTGTGAGTTTGCTTCTTCCTCCTCTCTGCCTTTCCATTTCACCCCCTTCTCCATACCTTATTCAGATCATTTGCTGTTCAGCGAACTTCCAAAAGAGTTTCTTATCAGTGTTACAGAGATGAAGTTTGAGTTTCCTATTCATCCATCGATAACGTTTCGATTTTGGCTGGTAATGTCTGCAGTGAGGATTTTGGTTGAACATGAGTTAGAGTTCGTTTTCATAGTTCTTCCATATACTGCTTTGCTTTGCATAGATTCAATGTACATTCTTATTGGAATGAAGCAGTGAATGGTTTCCATCCCCCCTGATTGCTGTTGGATCTTGGTAAAGCTATCTCTCGTTTTTGTTTGATTAGTGACGCTCATGGCTTATCTTTTCGCTTCTCGGGTTTGGTCAGATACACCGCATTTTCCGAGTTGTTGCCTCTTCTGGCTGCGGGGTCGACACCTTTCTTGAAAGTTAAAAGGATAACTCAGTCTATTGACACGAAGAACCTCTCCGTGGAAAACTCAATTACACTCTCCGGTCCCTTAGCAGACTTCTCGTTCAGCGCTTCTGCTACATTTGAAGTTCGAAGCCCTTCGAGAATTCAGGTCGAACCGAAAATACCCTTTTCCCGAGTTATTGCCTCTTCTGCTTTCTGCAATTCTTCCTTTGATGGGTATCTTTAAAGCATGAATCCTTTGCACTTGGGACGCTGTTCCTTTCATTCAAGTGATGAAAAATTTACAGACAAGAGCAAGTCATTGTAGAAGGAGAATAGAAGTCCGGCTGGCTTAGACCATAAAGAGCTGTCTCATTTGTAGAATCTGTGATGGGTATATCTAAAGCATGAATCTTTGTTTTACTGTTTATGAACTCTTCAGGTTTCATTCAAAGAAGGTACACTTCGACCTCCGGAGATAAAATCAAGCCTCGATCTCCCCGAGAATGTGGAATTGTTCGGGCAGCAGGTCAACTTATCATTACTGAAGCAATCTCTGAACCCTTTACAAGAAATAGCAGCGAACATTTCACGGGCAATATCCGGTCAGCAGCCTCTCAGTCTTCCGTTTCCAGGAAACCGGGGCAGCTCCTGGCTTCTGATCACTTACCTCGACAAAGATCTCAGGATTTCTAGAGGGGACGGTGGCATTTTCGTGCTTGCGAGAGAAGGAAGCTCTCTGCTCGAACTCTGAGGAGTTATATTATATATACAGGTTGTCCTTTTAATGCATAGATGAGTGTAAAGAAGACAGGGTATGGATGAGAGCAGAAAACTTGGAATGCTTCCATTGACAGTAACAGGACATCTATCTTCGATTTACATAGGATTTGTCCAAAATGTTGGTCTGATCCTTACTTGATTGTCCAAAACTATCTTTGATTTCCATTACAGGGTCTCAAAAGAACAAGCCAAGCATAGACCAGAAGAACAGTTTGGACAACTACTCGCTATTGTCGCTAGAACTGGAAGTGGCAAAAAGCATCAGAACAGTTCAAATAAGAAAAAGGTTGGAACTTTAGTGATTCTGAAGCTTCATTTCTGAATCATCCACTGCAGAATGTCCTTGCGGATGACGAAACTGCCAAACCCGCTTCTAGTATAGCCCGGTTTAATCGGATTATTACCTGGACTGATGCTGTAATGCTTGTACCGAATCATAGTTCCGGTGGGTCTTGGTGGCCGGATCATCATGGGGATGGTAGGGAATGATTTCGGCCAAAGATTCCTCGATGACATGAACATATGCCGAGCTGATTCACGGTTCTGCGGAGATTTGAGATGGAACAATTCTGATAGTTTCTTTGCCTTGTTCATGTTCGAGTTGGCATGGCGTGGTAGTTTTTCTGGTGGAGAGTGAATCTCAGCCTCTGGCTTCATCCGGTCAAGCCACCGGAAAATCCAGTTACCCATGTTCCGACCAACTTTTATGTCTCTGCGCTGGATGTTCTTGTGGACTTTGAGCGCCACATCGAAGACTTGTCGAGTTCTCCTGCCCAGACCCAAGAACAGAGAGAGAGAGAGAGAGAATCAATCAAACATCAAGAATCAACATTTTCATCCGCAGCAGGATTCCGATCCCAATTCGCCTGACCTCAAACAAGCTTCTTACCGCCAAATCACACAACCAAAACCGACAATCCCAACAAAGGACGACGGATTTTCTCCCAGAAACAAGACAATTCGAAACGAAATCGGCAGAAACAAAAAAACCTCACCGGTGCAGAAACTGTCGGATCCGAGGATGCTTGGATCCGACGATCCGACGTTGGATCTTCAACGCGAGCCTGTGAGTCCGCTTCAGTCCCAGGAAGTACGCTGTTCCCAACGTTAACTCCCACAACACCATTTTCTTCTGGAGCCTTCCTCTTCGTTCTTCGAAAACTACCAATTTCGAATATGATCCCAATCTATTCTCTTTTCCCTCCTTCAGATCTGCCAGAAATGTCGATCCCACTCTCGTCGCTGTTTGCCGCTCTGTTTTATACGGGCCGGTTTATCGGCGAAGCAATCCCGACCGTTGATCTTGCTTGATGCTCAAGACATTGTAGTAGCATGGGCCCTACGTGGGCCCATTTAGAGCCCAAATGGAGTTTATATGGGCCTTCTACTTTTTGATGGGCTGGATTTTAATTTTTGTATTGGGTAAAATCGTGGATTATTATTCCGTTTGGGCTCGACAAAATCTCAATTGGATGGGTTATGGTTGAGTAATTTACTCATTAATGATTATTTGATATATAATAAAATTTATAAATTTAGTCTTAATAACCATTTTTACATAAGCGTATTATATTTTGTCATCATTTACGTGTCATTAATTATTATATTTCTCACTCTAACCAATATTTATTTATTCGGTACAGTCATGAGATTCACAACCCTCTCTCTCTAGTTAGCACTCTCTCTCCCTCTCTCTCTGTCGGCGATGCAGAGGCTATCGCTAGACTCATCGGCTTCGAAGCTCCATGGCTATGGAGGACGAAAGGATGAAGTCTATAATGTCGATGACTTGAAGCGTAAGGAATCGTCTCCGTCTCCTTCTTCTTCGTCGTCCTCTGCCGGTTACGACGACCACGAGTTCAAGGACTCGAGGCCGCGGCGGTTATCGCTGCAGTCGTCGCTCTCGGCGTCGCACCACAAGCAGGAGAAGCTCGTCCACTTCATTCCCGTGCTCACTCTGATATGTTTCATCATTCTCTACCTCACTTCTCATACTCCATCACAATCAGGTTCGTACTCTGTTCTAAATCCGATAATTCGTTAACTTGGATCGTCTTCTGTTTTCTGCTTTTGATCGGTTATCGTTTTCTGATTTTCTCAGATTTGGCTCACTTTAACGGATTCAAGCCGCATTTAGGTACAATGCAGCTTCGTTTCAAGCTCTCTTACTTTATTCATCGATTTCATTTTTTAGCGATCTAATTCATGGATTCATTTTCCAGATTATCCATTTACTGTTTCCGATTTCGATTTTAATTTACGCATATTTATGCGTATTCAAATATTGGCGAACTCGGGTTTAGCGCATGGATTTGAATTTCGTTTTCGCGTAAGCTACTCCTTGGTGTCGGTCAATTGATTCTTCTTCACCATTTGTGAATCTACTAGAATCCGGCGAAAGCAGCGACATATCGGGATTCGTCAGGGCCGATGCTCTGTCCATCCGCAGTAGCATAAGGAACCTGCAAGAGACGGAAAAATATCCATCGAACTCACTCCCGGCGCGTCACCGTACCTCCCATCGGAAAACCGCTGACTTCTAGGTCTCTCTCTCACTCTTCGCACGTGTATATTCTCAACATGCATATCGATCTGTTTGTTTCCTCTGCAAATATCATTTTGTTTTAACTAACCAAATAAAAAAACAAAAAAATGGAGGAAAAAAATACATAACGGACTCTGATCTTACCGGTAAATCCGCCGGCGAGAGTGCGACAGCCCCAATTCGGTAACGTGAACCGGTCAGGTAGGCGTAGGATAGTGAAGAGAGCAGTGCAGTCTGTTAGAGTGCGCCTCTCTGTTGCGTGGATGCGATCCAGCTGGAATTTTGGACCGTTACTCCAGCTGGAAAAAAAAAACCGTTAGTTCCCCAATGGGAGCTTCACATACAATTGCATTTCATTTATATTTTATTAAATACCTATGACTAAGCTAAAACAATAACCCCTGAATTTTTAATTTTCAATTTCATTTATGTTTATTTTCTTTTGTCTTGAAATAATCGCCATCCCTTCTTTTCACCATATTCACTCCATTTGAAACCTGTTAATTTTCTCACATCGAACTATACAATATACGAACCGACATAATGTGTCGCTTTGCTCTGTATAGATGGAAGATTCTATGTAAATTAGACAACAAGCCACGCTGATGGTGATAGGTTTCGGGAACGTGTCAACGCTACTACAATACGCATATATATATATATATATGTGTATGTGTGTGTGTACTATATGTAGTGAGAAGATAGATGATGCCATGTGCTCTCGTAATTACGTCTGTCCACTTTAGTAGCCCCATCCCCACTTCCATCCATCAAGTAATCGCCATCCCTTCTTTAGGCTTACATGGCATATCCTCTTTGGTTATGTTTCATGATCCTCCTTTAGCTCTTTCTTCTTAAGATGCCTCTCTTTCTCACTCCAAACATATATCTCTCTCTCTGTACATTTTTTTTGGTAGTTGGGGTGTTATTAGAAACAATTCATGTTATTAGAATATACTTAGAATATACATTCTTTTCTTTAATTTTAATTTTAAATTTGAATTCAGAACAGAACAAACTTTCTTTAATTTGAAATTCGAATTCATAACAGGATAAACATTTCGAGTTTCTTTCTATGAGTTAAAATCTTCAAATTGAAATTTATATATATATATATATATATAAAGCTTTTGGTCGTGGGCCAAAGTGAACCATAGTGCTCTTCGGATTCGTTTTTTCTCTTCTTATCCATGGAACCCTTTTTAAAAAAAAGATTTGTAAACCCATAATTCGACACCTATACTTATCCGGAAAACGAAATCACTTACAATTACATAAAACAAATTGTTTTTCAATAAGGTTGATGTCAAAGCACAGTTAAACAAAAAAAAAATGGTTGATGTTTATTAGTAATAATCGGTGCCAGCTTCTTTATATCGGTGGCGTGTTCTCTCTGTTCACGGGGCGAGATCTTGGGACCTGGGCCGTCACGGGCCGAAGGAGATGAATGAGGCTTGCTCGTGGAAAAAAAAAAGAAAAACCTCTGGGTATTGTTAGATTCAGTTGATTACATTTATGTATAAAAATGTTTGCAAACTAAAAGTATATTTGTTTTTTTTTATTCACTTTTACAACACTTTGTGGTGGGTATAAATATATTACCCATTAATCTTAGCTTATCAAATATAGAACACATTTTATTTAAACAGCCGATTTTATTTTATTTTTAAGTTCTTCAATCCGACAACAATTCAATTACGAGGTAGTAAAAAAAATTGGGATAGAAACCATCCACGACAAAAAAAAAAAAAAAAAGAGAAAGGGAAACTATATAAAATGACGTAGGAAGGATGAGTGAGGAATTGAAATAGTATATATATTAATCACATGATTAGAATTGAAATATAGTATTGTAATCATCATTGAAGGATCTTTTAATTGGAAATAAAGTCAGCGTAATAATGTAGGGAGAATTTTTGTAACCGAAGGTTGGTGTTGGCAAACAAAACGTAAAAATGGTGAAATTATTTATGCAACAATAGAAAAGTTGACTATACTATAGTAATGACGGACGAAAATTCAGGAGAGCTTTAAAAAAACCCTTCAATGAAACTCAGTAATAATAGCCTCCCGTAATGAATCGAATTTTTTTTTTTATAATAATGATTTGAATTATTACATTCTTCCTGTGATTTTTTTGGGTTCAAAATTTTAGAAATTACCCACATTTTCATTCAACATTTAACCCCATACCAATAGTTGAAATTTGAATAATAATAACAATAACAATTTTAATTACATGAAATGTCCAAATATCTGTACAAATCTTTTGTTACGGTTTTGTTCTTTTTACATGTATATTCTTTCTGTCTAAAGCGATTCTTTTGTTGCGGATTTGTTTTTTTTTTTTTATAGGTATACGATTATTATTTGTCTTATAAGAAGTTGGAATCATTCAACAAATCACGAAACATATAATGAACCGAAAACCAGATTAAAAAAATTACATAAACCCATACATAGAATTCAAGAGTCAATGATCAGATGATCATTTGCTCTATGGATAGAGTTGATGATGATGATGATCATCATCATCATCATCATGACATGATCATTGCATATCTAAAACGAAGGGAAGTAGATGTTGCTGCTACTTTGACATGAGCCAGACAGCATCTCTATCAGATCCATCTCTCTCCTCTCACTCGTAGAGTTTTCTTGAGGCGCAAGAAACTTGTTGTAGCCAAAATCCTCGTTGGATGTGGACGATGACGAAGAACAGGAACCAGACGAGAACAACATTGTCCCGTTCAGTAGATTTGATAAGTAGAGATCAGAAGGGAGGTGGGTATTTGTCGGAGTGACCATCCCATGATGACTCGCCTGAGTTGCGAGCGAGTTAGGGTTAGGGTTCCTAGTCACAACCCCAGAAGAAGAAGAAGACAGATCCATCTCGACAGGCTCTTGATAATCTGTGAAACCGATATTCTCCAGAGAAATGGGTTGGTTGGCGAAGAAATTCTGAAGGAGAATGAGCTCTTCGTCGAAGGAATCGCTCACGAGCGATGAGGCAGATTCTCCGTCCGAGAAAATCTGGCATTTCCCCATTGACGACGGATTACTACAAGAATCAACGACGATGTTCTTGTTCTTGTTCTTGTCGTGGTTACTGTTATTGATGCTCTTGATGTAATCTTGAAGAACGCAAGGCCTTTTGGCGGTCGGCGACAGATCGCTGCTGTTGCTATTGTTGCGTTTGTGTTTGCGTTTTGAGTTTTGGCGTCGCTTGGTCGCGTTCCAGTGGTTCTTGATGGAGTTTTCCGTACGGCCTGGTATCAGCTTTGCGATTTCCGCCCACTTGTTTCCAATTCTTGAGTGAGCTTCCACTAGGATCTTCTCTTCTTCTTCCTCCCACCCATCTTTCTGCAAATAACACGATAGATAATGTGTGTATATATATATATATATATATGTATATGTATGTATGTATGTATGTATATAGTGTGTATGTATCTGTGTATGGAAATGATACCTTGATATCAGGACGCAAGTGATTATGCCATCTTTCACGACATTGTTTCCCGGCTCTTCCCTCGAGGTTCTCCGCCACTATCGCCCATTTCCTCTCTCCAAGTTGCTTCACCAACTTTATCAACTTCCTATACACACACACACACACACACACACACACACATATACATATATACACATACACGTGTTAATGTATAACATAACATATGCGTGTTCTTAGAAGATTATTGTGTGTGTATATATATATATATGTGTGTGTGTCTGTGTGTATGCGCATGTACTTGTTCTTGAGAAATTGATCTTGTTAAACGATTAAACAATTTATTTGAAAAGTTATCTACATATATATATACTCACATATACACAGGTTTCACCAACTTTATCAACTTCCCACACACACATATACACACACACACACAGGCTAATGTATAACAACAGAAATCTGTGTGTTCTTACAATATTAGTATATGTGCATGTACTCTTGAGAGATTGATCTTGTTAAACAATTAGGGTTTACTTGAAAATTATCTACAAATACACACATACACAGGTCTCACAAGATTTATCAACTTCCTACACACACACACACACACATATATATATATATATACACACACATATACAATTACAAAGGTTAATGTATAACAACATAAATGTGGGTTTTTTTACAAGATTAGTATATGTGCATATATGTGTTCTTGGGAGATTGATCTTGATAAACAATTAGGGTTTGCTTGAAAAAAATAATATCTACACACACACACACACACACACACATATATATATATATACGTATATACCTGTCTTCTTCAGCGGTCCATTGTCCTCTGATAAGATTCTTGCAAGCCTTTTTCTTGGTTCCCTTGAAAGTACCACCCTTCGCGGTTTTTGCCGCAGTCACTTCACTTCTGCCTCCGCCATTGATGGGCGCTGCGTGGTTTTTCTTCGTCATCTCCTCCTCCTTCGGACCAAACATCATCAAGTTCTCCTTGTTGTCTGTCATCGCCTTCATGATCTGTCCTTGACGATCTGTGGGATGTCGCTGTTTCTTGGAACGCAGGAAATCGTTCTTTTGACCGTACAAGAACCTCTCCACGGCCGTCAATGGAGGCGGAGCTCCGTACACGACGGTCTTCTCCTGTGTTTTTGGACCTTCCATGGAGAAAACAGATGTGTATATGGAGAGAGAGCCCAGAAGAGAGAAAGTTAAGCTGATAAATATTATAACGAATACGAGAATTTAATTAGTTGCTAAATAAATTCACACTAATTAGTCATTAATTAAATACCATAATGACGATAATTTTTCTTTTTAAATTCCTTACACGAAGCTCTTTTTTGTATTTTTTTTTGTTTCTCCATGCAGAAACAAATTTGCAAATGGATGGCAAACAAATAAAGTTAAGCTGATAAGTCTAAAGAATACGAAAATATAATATTTGACTTGCTAATTAAATTCGCACTAATTAGCCATTAAATAAATTCAATAATGACGATAATTTTTCTTTTAACACAACTCTTCTAATTATCCTAAATAAAAAAACACTATTTTCGTAGATCCCATAAAACAAAACAAAATTTAAACATAATATATATATATATATATATATATGTATGTATATAACAAAAAATTGACCTTATACCCAAAAAAATCTAAAGAGTTTGATTAGTTGCCGAAGAAATGCATACTAATTAATTGTTAAATCTTATAATTTTAAGAACTTTCTACATTTTTAATCTTCATATTTCCCCTTAAAATTTTCATATTTGAATTTTCTATGTTTTGAAATCTCTTTTAATGTGAGTAAAGAAAATTTAATGTACGATTCGTTTCTTGTTTCTTTCTTACTATGGAGTAATATCGTTTGATTTTCAAGTCGCATGTAATTAGTAAACATACTTAACCAACTCCAATTGTTATCATATATACAATTATATATATTTTTCAAACCAATAACAAATCAATTTCGAATTGAACCGTTATAATAACCGGTTATCAAATATCTTAGTGACCATTTTTTTTTTCGAAATCTACTTTTCAAGGGGAATATGTAGTGGAAATTATGGTTAGACAAATCGGTTCGGTTTTTAAGAAGTAAACCAAATCAAATACGGTTATATATTTCGGTTCGATTTGATTATTCCTATAATATCGACACGGTATGAAAATGGTAAAATAGTATATTTATGTTTTCATGTTGTGGATAAAACATTATAATCATGTTACTTTCATTAGTAGAATTATTTTTTCCTAAAATGTTTATATCAGAAAAAGAAGGCAATTAAAAAAACTTTAGATTATGTACCCAAATTGTATGCGCTGATATGATATTTCAAGAATAAGAATATTCATTAACAGGAAATAAAATATCAGATTAGGGTTAATAATTTTTTTTCCAATCCCGTCTAAATGTTTGTAGTATTAGGGATAAATATTTTGGATAGAATAATCAAAATCGAATCGAATAATATCAAAATATGTCCGACGATATTAAAAATCGGTTGGTTGTAATTTTTTAAAACTTATTAAGAAAAACCAAATTTAATATAAAAAATAAGTGAAAACAACTTTTTAAAATAAAATTTTTTACAATAAAAACCGAACCGAAACTCTAAAAAACCGAATGAATATATCTAATTAAAGATAAATCCGATATAGTTATAAAAAATATACAGATAAAACTATTTTTAAAAATAAAATAAATTCAGGATGCATTATAATAAACTTATTTAAACAAAATTCTCATACATCAATTGGCCTTGTGAGATTATATCATTTTTTATCATGTGACAAATATCCTCTCTATTCATGTCCCATACGGACCGCACTTGCATTCGCCATCGACGCAGCCCAACACACGCATCTTCTGCTCTATGCAAAAAGCCAAACAATCGAAACGGTTCTTGCAGTTATGGATCCACTCCGTTCTCTTGTCCGTTGCCTCTTCACAACTCCCTGTTTCCCCCTTTGATCCACACCCCATTGCTTCCACTTCTCTACCATTGCACAACATATCTGCATATACACACACATATATATGTACACACACATAAATATCTTCGTATTTTGGTCCGACCTACTTTGTTTTGGATAATCGAGTATTTTGGATTGAAGCTCAGACTAATCACGGGATCGAAAGCAAACCATGTGTTTTGGATTATACGTTTTCCTATCCAACTTGAGGCTCGAACTCGGGGCAGGACAGACGCTTTGCGTCCCCATTTCACCGGTTGAGCTACCCAAATTGTGTTTTGGTCCGACTCATTTATAATACATACTCTCTAATAAAAAAACGTCAAGATTTGCGGAATAAAACATTTTCTATATTATTCATTCAACCAAATAATATATTATTCATCAACCAAATATTGTATATATATATATAATAAATGGAAAACTATATACTAATCCTATTAAAACACAAACACTAATTTTATTATGAATATAATTCCCGCATTCACTTATATTGTACATGCGTGTATATATATACACACACAATGAATTTCGATTAAAATAGCTATAAACTATGTTTCCAACAGTTAAACAGCGGCTAATTGCAACAAAGTTCTGCCCGAAATTTATATAAATGATAGGGTAATTAAAATGCTAGGGAACACATATTAACATCTTGTAATTTCTTACTAGGAAATCATCTTATGGAACCGAAAACTCTCGTAATTGATCTAGAGACATAAAACAAGGTGATCGTATAATGTCGAATTTCAATATTTATAAATATTTGAAGGTATTAAGACAGATATAAACGAAAATATTAATACCGACATGAAGACAGGAGAAAGAGGAGAGCCACGAGAGCTGTCTTCGTAAACATCGCCATGCTTATTTCGCTAGTTGTTTCGCAACGGGCAAGTGATATATATATATATATATATATATATATATATATATATGTGTG
The DNA here is from genome assembly GCF_000463585.1 of Tarenaya hassleriana. Lineage (NCBI taxonomy): Eukaryota > Viridiplantae > Streptophyta > Magnoliopsida > Brassicales > Cleomaceae > Tarenaya > Tarenaya hassleriana. The sequence continues at coordinate 91,912 of NW_010968045.1, read as the reverse complement.
TGTATATACATATATATGTATGTAATAATATAATAGTAATCCAAGATAGGATATATCATATATTTCGATATATTTCATGATTCAGATGAATTGGGCTCAATTACAGCAAACCCTTATCTGTTTTCCATTTGGGTCCGTCTACTTGTCATTTGAGATAATCTATATCCATTTCAAAAATAATTATCATGTTATATATAAATGGAAACCAAGAGATGAGATTTCTATTAATGTGTAGAAAAAAAGCCAATTTAGAAACAAAAAATGGAATTTGTATTTGATTTTCCTATTCCAAATAATAGAATATTCGTGGAATGGAATTTATTTCCATATTTGATTTTCCTTATAAAAACTCATTTTTCTTTATTCGGTAATATATCGGAAAATATACTATGAAAAATGAAAAATAGAGTTGGATTAATTATAATTATCATTATATATATATATTAATTTCCAAAATAATTATCATTTTATATGCATGAAACTAAGAATTAGATTTATATTCTGTGCGTTATTTCCTATTCCAAATATCAGAATTTCATGGATCGACTTACCCTCGTTTCAATAAAAATGTGTGACAAAGTTTGTAAATTAATATTCTGAAAATATTAACATGAAAGCCACGTCAGCAGTTCGGGGTCTTACTGCCTCAATGCCGCACGTGTCATGATGACGTGGATAAACTTAAAAACCAGACATTAATTTGTTTTTTTTTTCCCGGAAAAAAGTAAAAATCAGTTCTTTTCCCCCCTGCGTTGTCGCTCTCTCTTCCGA
>NW_010968045.1:88132-90991 GCF_000463585.1 Tarenaya hassleriana | reverse complement strand
TCCGATTTCGAAAAGTTTGCTTCTCTAACAATACATTCCAGAATTCCTTCCCCATCTCCGCAATTACCGCCTCGTTCTACGATTGAATCGAGAAATTTGGGATATTTTCCTGTATCTCTTCGATTCTTGTTGTTACCTCGTCGATCCCTGCTCCGTAAGGTCGGATTTCTCGAGAAAATCTCCTTTTTCTAATCGAGAGGGCTACCGAGGGATCGGGGTTCTGAATCCGAAGGAACCTGAAAATTCCGCCTGAAAATGAGTTTTCAGGATCTGGAGGCCCAAAGGCCGCTGAATTCGCGGCGGAATTTGATCAATGGGAAGCAGGACGCGACCCAGGCGGTGGCTTCCGGTATTTTTCAGATCAACACGGCGGTTTCCACTTTTCAGCGTCTCGTCAATACCCTCGGCACGCCGAAGGATACGCCCGAGCTCCGGGAGAAGCTGTGAGTTTCATCGTGTTTCCCCCTCTTGTTGCATGTATCGATGTTTTAGGGTTCTCTGGAATTTCTGCATTTGCCTGAGAGATGGATGACCCGGTTGCTTGATTTTCTTTTTGTGGGGGTCAAATTTGTCACTTTGCTCTATTGTTTCGGTTTCTCTGGGATTCTGCATGATCTGGTTGCTAAAATTAAATCGTTTTTGACAAATTTGTAAGCCCCTGTCGGGGGTTCTTCCTAATTTGTGTATTGCACACTGCTTGACGGGATTGTAGTTTATATGTGAAATCTTTGATCTTTCATGTGATCTATATACTCCATTCCAAGGATCATATAGATTCCTTCAAGTTATGGCGTTGTAGCTTTTTATCAACTATCAAATAGTCTCCTTTTGTTTCTTTTGTGAATCAATATTATTGCACATTATTTACCAAAAAAAAAATATTATTGCACATCCTGAAAGAGCTAACGCAAAACCGAAATGAGTGGAAACGAAGAATCCATGCGGCCGACCCCAAATAAACTTTATTTGGGACTAAGACGATGTTGATGGCGTTGATGTATTATTGCACATTGTCTATCTTTCGTGTTCTTGTTGGGTATTTTTCTTCAATGTTTATGTATCTTGTTAGGCACAAAACGAGACTGCATATTGGGCAGCTGGTCAAGGACACTTCAGCAAAACTTAAAGAAGCCAGTGAAATCGATCATCACCGAAATGTCACTGTAAGTTCTGATGGATGTATATGTATATATATATTCTATATATATAACCCATTTGCCCTTTCACCTACCAGTCGGGCATTTGTTTTTTAGTAGCTTTGCTCGGTTAACAATGTGCTTTAGCATCCTCGGTTTAGGAGGTTGTTTGTTAATTTCGTTTTCCTGAACGCACAATGATGCAGCAAAGTAAGAAGGTCACGGATGCTAAACTTGCAAAGGATTTTCAAGCGGTGCTGAAAGAGTTTCAGAAGGCTCAGCGGCTTGCAGCTGAAAGGGAAACTACTTATACTCCTTTCGTTCCCCAAGGGGCCATTTCTTCAAGGTATGGCTTTCATCATACTTTAGCTATAGTTGGTCACTTTTGTGTCATGTATTATCTCGGTTTTGTGACAAGATTCTGACTTGTTGGGGAATAGTTTTCTCCCTTTCTTTTTGGGAAATCAAGCTGATAGGTAAGATATGTTATTGGTTTTAATCTATCGACCTCAAGTGTGTGGACTAGATTGGCAGCCATTGCTATTTTCCCTACCCTATACCGGTCTGAATCAATCACTACTGACGTTATTTTTTATTTTGTTATATTGGGTGCACCCCTCTGTAATCAGCGAGGCCGACATAAGCTCTGATGGATCACATGAGCAACGTGCCGGTGTGGAATCCAAAAGGTAAGTTCAAGACTCGTGTCTCTGCAAATAACTTTATGTTTTCGTTGCCACATTCCTCTCTTCTCATCTGAACAAAGCTTTCCAGCAATTCATACTTTTTGCGTCTATACCTTTTCACCTCTTATTATTTTTTGATTGTAGGCAAGAAGTCTTACTTCTTGACAACGAGATCTCCTTCAACGAGGCGGTGATAGAGGAACGAGAGCAAGGAATAGAAGAAGTTCAGCAGCAAATTGGGGAGGTTAACGAAATCTTTAAAGATCTTGCTGTGCTGGTTCATGACCAAGGAACAATGATCGGTAACTTCTTCCATATCTTCTGAAACCCGAGAGAGAAAACCTAGAAACCCTGTTCCGATACCGAAAAATACATTCATATCTAACTACGTCTACTAATTTTTATGGCAGATGACATCGGTACCCACATCGATAATGCACGTTCAGCAACAGGTCAGGGGAAGACCCATCTCGTTAAAGCATCCAAGACGCAACGTTCAAACTCGTCTCTGGTAATGAAAAGAATAACTTTTTTGAGAACATAACGAAAAAAAAAAAAGGAATGGGTTCTTGATTCTAACGATCCTTAATGTATTGACTGGCACTGTATGCAGACATGCTTGCTCATGGTGATATTCGGCATCATTCTCCTCATCGTTATCATAGTAGTCGCAGCCTGACACGGAATCCTCTGCTCCAAAACGAAGCTCCGAGAGTTCAACGGTGAAACTCAGTTCCAATGAGAAATCCCCCCTCTGTGTTTGTTTATGTTTCTGTCTCTTATGTGTATTGTCTCCTTTTACCTACGTGAAAGCGAAATAGCCCAAAAAAAAAAGCAAGGAAAAGCTGATAAAGCTTTCCCCCACGCGCTCCTTTGTTCCAAAGAAAGAGACTTAACGAGTTTATATATTCTTTTTGGAGCGTGATAACGACGCTCCGCAATTACCGCCTCGTTCTACGATTGAATCGAGAAATTTGGGATATTTTCCTGTATCTCTTCGATTCTTGTTGTTACCTCGTCGATCCCTGCTCCGTCAG
>NW_010968045.1:82208-87817 GCF_000463585.1 Tarenaya hassleriana | reverse complement strand
GCTCTGGGGGGTGCGCGTTGGCATTTAACGCTTTCGGATATCTCGGCCTTGTCGAGAGTTATTGGGCCTCTCTAGAATTTATTGGGCCGAAATGGACTTAGCAAAGGCCCCATCGTATACGTCTTGATCCTATTTAGAATATTTGGGCTGTTTATTCATAGGCCGGAATGGACTCTCTAAATGGGCATTCTTCAAATTTTCATGGGCCTGTATAGAAATTTGGGCTGCTTTATACATGGGCCCTGATGGATTTCATCAACGGGCCATCTTGTCTTGGGTCTATTTTGATTATTTGGACTTTTGAATCCATATTGGGCCTATTTAAATATCTGGGCCGGCTTTTTCATAGGCCCACTTCATATTCATGTCCTACAAAAAATAATCGGGTCGGGGCGAGGGGGTCCCACCCGTTTCCGGACCCTTAAAATCGACGGAAATGGCTAAGGCTAATGGAGTTGTGGAGCTTTCCCGCTCAGTTCCGATGAACAGTTTGTCTCCGGCTCATTCGTCGGCATCGATGACCGCCGTCGCTGGAGGCGGCGGAAGTAGCGGCGTCTCCGGCGGTTTGGAAGATTTTCATTTTCCGCCTGACATCGCTTCTGTTCAGGAGCGGAAGGACGAAGCCATGGGAGTGAGCACTGTCTGGATCAGGTGTTTTGAAGTAGCGTATTACTTGATTCGACAACCGCTGTCTGGATTCTAGGTTTTAGGTTTTGTCTTTAGGTTTATTTCTCTGGCTGTTTATTCAGATGGGAGTGAGCACTGCACTTCTTATTCAGTGATTGAATGTTATCGTTGTGGTTTATGGCATAGTATGAGTTGATACCTAAGAAATTCATCTTGGGTGTTACATAGAGGTAATCGTAGTTTTTTGGTGATGATTCTCCTGTTATTAGTTCCTTTTGGCAAAGACTGGAATCTACTGGGATCGCTTAGTTCACTGCATGAATGTGCTCGCCTGAGAATATTTTTCATCTGTTTCGATTAACGTAACGATTCTTCTGCTGTTGTGATGCAGTATTGTAGGCTGATTTAATGGCTGAACTAGACAGGCATGTTAAGTCATTGGAAGATGACGACTGGATATTCGAAGGTCCTCGTTCACGTATCAATCTTATATCCAGAAGAGGTTAGTACCCTGATGTTTTGTTCTGACCCTTGCCTTGTTGTAATGTCGGTGTATGAGACATGCCACGGAACACGGTTACCCCTCACTGTCAAACACGGTTCATGTACTTGGTCTTTAAATGAGAATTCTTGACATCTATCGTTTCTTGGCGGTTTCAACTCTGGTGAATCTAGATCTTTGACTTGAGTATTAAGCTTCGGCATCTATTACGAATTGTGAGTGTGGAGTCATGTTGTTAGGAGAGGATCAAGAGTAAGATTGGGCTGGATTCAAGACTTTCTTCTTGTTTGCTGAATGTTTCACTCTAGGATTACTTGATGTTTGATCATCTACGTTGATGGTAATTGGATGATGTTGTGATCTTGAATATTATGGCATAGAATAGCTCTTCTGAGATCTTTTGTTTTTTTTATTCAAAAGCGTCAGTATCAAAGGCGAACTGCTACTCTTTCATTTCATACACATTGATTTGATCTGTGGTTATGCTCTGAAGTTTGTGCTTTATGGTGTTCGAATCAGGTGGGTATCTGCAGAAACAAGCTGAGGCTGCAAAGAACACAGGATTGGCTCAGCTGTCTAAATGAGAATCTGAAGGTGTTTTACAACCAAATTGTCCACAGAACTTTCCAGATTCAGTTCTTTCCTTATAGAAAACCTTAACTTTCTCCATGTCTTCTTCAGCTTTTATGATATCTGAATTACTGTTTGATTGGTTTTGCCATTTGAAAAACATCTAGAATTCCATTTGTTTTGTCTATCCATTGGTTAGGACAGAGGTCCAGATCAATGATTGATAGTATCAGTGATTAGAGTTGCAAACCCTTTGAATAGTAGGATTCGCCCAACAAAATATAGAGAAAGATCAATGATTTGTTCAATGGAATTTGAGCCGTGTTTTGCAGTTCAAGAGGTGGCTGCTTCTTGTTCTTCTAATATTTTTCAGCTTAATAGTCTTACATATATATATATATGATGATGATGATGTCAGCAAGATTATGTACAAAAGTGTTATGATTTATACCATAAATTGTATATGGAAAACTGTAAATTGAAAAAAAGTTTTTTTTTGTATATAATTGTTGGATTACGCATATAATACATTGTTTTGGTATGCGTTCATATTTGATGGGCCTGGGCCCAAATATTATTTGGAAACCCACATTAAAAAAAACAATTTAAAAAACAAACAAAATGACATGTGGATTGTATGCAAAAAATAAATAAAAATAAATGTATTTACTGAAAAACACATCGATAAAAAAGAAAATACGTTATATATGTAACTACATTTGTTTATAGATTGGGCCAAGCTAATAATCAATTGGCAAGTTAAATGGGCCAAGATGTTATCATAATAAAATCGAATGGTATAATTTTTAACTAATCAGATTGAAATTAAACAAAAGCCTTTGCCATCTTCAACTCCAGTCTTTGAGCAGCTCCTCCTCGGCTACAAAACACATTACAGAGCTTGTCAGGGAAACCGAGACAGCTAATGATGTCGAGGAAGCGGGATCAGAGATTCTGACCTCTTTCGACGCACGGATTGCATTGCTTCTTCTTCTTGTAACAAATGAGACACAAACACAGACTCTCTCACCTTTGATTTTCTACCAACAAGACGGGAATGATTTGTCACGAAGAGGCATCTGAAATCATGTTTCGGCGTGGATCGAAGCTCCAGGGGCAGCAGTGTTCTTACCTCGAAACACTCGCAACACCCAAGGATCATGGCTCTTGCCTGAATGACAAAAGAGAAAAAAAAAGAAGAAGAAGCTCTGTTACAAAGCAATTAGATCCAATGAGGAGGAACGCTGTAAATTTAGGGTTTGACTGAAAACTCGAAAAACAGACTCCATATTACCTGGGTAGGTCTTTGATGTCAGGCGAGAGAAGACCCATCTGTTCGGTCAGCTTGTCCATATGTTTGGCTCTGTCCCACCCATTTTGCTTCCTGTAGCAAATGAGATGGATGAAGAAATGGTGAGTCAAAATTTAACGCAGACTCTCCCATCTTTGATTTTACCATGCCTTGATGGGCATTTTCATCAGAACCTTATGCAGTTTTCCAAAAGCAGGGGCTAAAAAAGTATCTCAACTTCCAGGGGGCATTATTGTTCTTACCTCAATACATCATTTGCTACTGCTCTGCTCCATGCCCTCGAGCTGTTGTTTCGTTTTTTGAAGTTGGCCGTGATGTCCGAGTTCCGACCGAAGAACCATGAGTTTCTGAAGCTTTCTGAGACGAGGCTCGATTTGATTTAGTCTTTGATTTTACCATGCCTTAACAAACATTTTCATCAGAATCTTATGCAACTTCCCAACAAGAGGGGAATGATTTGTCATGAAAAGGCATCTGAAATCATGGTTCAGAGTGGATTGAAGCTCCAGTGGCAATAGTGTTCTTACCTCAAAACACTCAGAATATCCAAAGATGTCTGAATGACAAAAGGAAAAAAAAACAGATCCAATCAGATGTCCAATGAGGAGGCAGGCTGTGCCCAAACAAACAAAGACACAGGATTTATGATATTCAAAACAGAGAAAGTGAAACATAGAGATAATTTACCTGGATAGCTTCTGGCTCTTCTCATCAAACATACAACCATACGATGTTGGCTCTTCTCATCAGCCGTTTAGTACTTGCATCTACTAAGAGAGGAGATCTAAAAACCGCTTTTCCAATCTACCTCCATATACCATATCCATTATCATATTTGAGGTCGATGCATGCATAGAAAAGTCATTGATCCGCATTTCTTGTATCAGCTCGATAACCATCGATGGAAAGCGACTTCTAAGACGACCCCTGATCAATGCGTTATACATACCAGCGTCGGGAAAACAACCATCCTCTTTCATCTTCCCAATTACCTTCTCGACTTCATAGAGTGAATCTTTCCCGCAAAGACCGGAGATCATTATGTTATACATGATAACATTCGGCTTCACCCCTCTATCAAGAAGCTTATTAAATAATATCAACGCTTCGTCAACCCTCCCAACCTTGCACAAACCATGCATCATGCAACTATGGAGAGGTATATGGAGGTCAATCCCACTCTTATCCAACTTATTATATAGGCAAAGTGCCATGTCCGTTTTTCCATTCTTACAAAGTCCATCAAGCAAAATGATGTAAGTCACGAGATCAGGACGATGACCCTTATACTGCATCTCCATAAAAAACTTCTGGGCAGCACCAAGGTTGCCTACTCTGTAAAACCCTTGGATGAGGATGTTGTATGTAATCGCATCAGCAACCAATCCTCTTCGAGACATCTCATAAAAGAGATTAAGACCCTCATCGACCCTATTAGCCTTGCAGTAACCATTTATCATAGAACTAAAAGTTACTACATCAGGTACAATCCCACAACTATCCATCTTTCCGAAAAGGTTCAGTGCACCATCCACGTGTCCGGCTTTGCATAGATAGTCGATGATCGTATGATAAATTACGATATCGATCTCAATATGCATTTCCTCCATCTTCTCGAGTAGATTCATGGCCAATGCATAATCTCTTGCTTTACAGGCCCCGTTTATAACAATGCCAAATGTAACTACATTGGGTTGATAGTCCATCTTTAGCATCTGATCAAGTAAACTCAATGCTTCAGAAACTCTACCCTCAAGGCAAAACCCGTTGACCAAAGTGTTAAATGTTACAACATTAGGTTTGTATCCCTCTTCCACCATTTGGTCAACCAAGTTTAAAGCCGCTGAAATCTTGCCGTGGATACATAAACCATGAGCTAAGATATTGTAGGTGACTACATTCGGCTTGTAACCGAGTTTCAAGATTTTGCCCACGACAGATAAACCCAAAAACACTTGAGGAGAGTGGGAGAAACAGTTGGTGAGAACATTCAAAGAGTAGATATCATGTGACACCCCAAGCAATTCCATTTTCTTGCAGAGGAAAATGACAACATCATACCGTTTCATCTTCATGATTGCACTCAATAGTTTGGTAAAATCGACGATGGAAGGTACGGGACGAGACTGAACCATCTGATCGAACAAATCAACAGCATACTCGACATGACAATCATGAACCCCACATCTCAATCTATCTCTGTATGACATATTGCGGTCTCTAACATCGGAAAAAGACGATCTCCGACAGCTTAAGATGGAGGACCAGTGCAAGAAGTTGTTCAGAGTACCTCTTCTTAGGGGATGAGTCTGAAGTAGACCTGAGGCAGAAGCAAATGCAAAAGCAGCCATTCTTCGGACCACTGCCGTCATCTTAGCTTCCATTCAAAGAGACAGAATCAGAAACCCCCACAAAACCTTATCCTTTTCGAACCTGATTCAGAAAGCCAAAACCCAAGTCAACACTCAATTCTAACATAAACAGATTACACGAATTTAGCGTAAAAACTGATATGAGAATCAATTCAGACAAGAGAAGAGCCGACCGCAATCAACATAAAAACTGATATGAGAATCACTTCAGACAAGTACGAAAATC
>NW_010968045.1:81009-82016 GCF_000463585.1 Tarenaya hassleriana | reverse complement strand
TTTTTCTAGTCTAATTCATAATATATTTATATATGTTATTAGAGTGTCCACATGTATGTTAGATTATTATTTATCTTATTCGATTAGGTACAATCTTCTATGATTGCGTGTGTGTGTATATATATATATATGAGTTAGAAACCCTATTTTTTATCAATAAATCATTTTAAAATTGGATCCGCGTATGTCTTAAAAAGATTGAACGTTACAAGTTTCACATCACAAATTGTATGATCTTACCCCCAAAACAATCACGTGGACACATATAGGATAGTAGGTTTATATCTATAGTATATACATTAACACATACATATATAGGATAAATAAGTTACATTTGAGGAGTTGTTGGCTTATAATAATTGGATAGCTCACCACCTTAATAAAAAAATTATACACATATTTTTGGGAAAATTCCAAAAAAATTACCGACCTTGAAGATAACTGACATATTAATACTGAACTTTTCAAACTTTCAAATTAAATATGAATTCGTCGATTTTGACATAAAAAAACACTAAACTTGTAAATCTTTGACAAAAACTTCATCAACCTTACACGGTGTTAAATCACTTAACAAATGATATGACGTGGCGAATGACTCAATGCCTCGTCATCCGCTACATCAAATAAGAATTTTAAAAAAAATAAAAAATAATTCTAATTATAAATAAAAAATAAAAATATGCAATATATATATAATATTAAAAAATAAATATGTATATATATATATATTTATATATATGTATTAATGTAAATATACATTTTTAATTTTTAATATTTTATATTATATATGTATATATATATATATATGTGTTAATGTATATACTATAGATATAAACCTACTATCCTATATGTGTCCACGTGATTGTTTTGGGGGTAAGATCATACAATTTGTGATGTGAAACTTGTAACGTTCAATCTTTTTAAGACATACGCGGATCCAATTTTAAAATGATTTATTGATAAAAAATAGGGTTTCTAACTCATATATATATATATATATATAT
>NW_010968045.1:78601-80462 GCF_000463585.1 Tarenaya hassleriana | reverse complement strand
TGAGTTAGAAACCCTATTTTTTTATCAATAAATCATTTTAAAATTGGTCTGCATATATCTTAAAAAGATTGAACGTTACAAGTTTCACATCACATATTGTATGATATTACCCCAAAACAATTACGTGGACATATATAGGATAGTAGGTTTAATGACTCGGTGAAGCTAAATATTTGTAAATATATATTATAGTTATATTTTAGTCATTTATATCTATATTATATACATAAACACATACATCTTTATATATAAAACCCCAAGAGTCATGTACCCGTATTCCATTAATTTTAATTTATTAGTTTATAAATATATTTTAAAATTTTTATATTTTTTTTGCAAACATAATAAATACATACATTCATTTACAGAAGAAATGTTTACTATATAATAACTAGATTTCATGTTCTTACACATACAATCTTGATCTCCTGTTCAAATTTATATCTTCAATTCGATTTTTCAAAATCCAAAGAGAAGAAAACAACATAAAACAAGAATCAAATCTAAATCTTATAGGCCCAATAAAATGCTGCCACGGCCCAATATATGTCTTTTAAGAGAACCCAATGTACGTTTATGGTTTTGTTTTTAAAATAAGAAATGTGCGTGTGTATATATTATGAGTTGGGAATTTAACAAACTTCAGGCATATATATATATATATATGAATTATAAATGAATAAAATAATTTAGTACGCACCTTGTTCTTAAGATGATTGATTTCCTGTCTCCGTTGGTTGCGTGTTTGGGCCTCTGAGATTAAAAAGAAAGTAGGCCGAGTGACGATCTATGATCATATCCACATATATATATATATATATATATAGAGAGAGAGAGAGAGAGATGAGTGCGGGATTTTAAAAAAAATTAAATATGAAATCACAGAATCTAACTATCTGAACGGCGGAGACTTGGAGATTGAGTGTACAAGGGTTGCAGAAGTACACAAGTGCTAAATTACGGAAAGACCCTCGAGTTTTCTCCCCAATGAATTAGTATATATATTTTAATCGGCATTTAACTATAAATCAAATAAAGAAGGCGTGTTGGGAAGAGGGAACAAGTGGATCCCAGATAGGGAAGGGGTGGAGCTTTATCCCCAACCAAACAAGCCTCTTCCCATTATTATCCCCTGCACCATGCACGTGCCTCTCACGCTGCACCACTTCCTTATATGTGCGACATATAAATGGATTGTGATGAATTTTTTTTTGAATAACCAAGTATTTTGTTATCCAATTATTGTTTCAGGCAAATTATTTCAATACCCGAAAAAAGAAGAGAAAATAAATAAATATATATATATATATAAATATATATGTGTGTACATATACTGTATATAACGTCTCGTCCACTTCTTCACATGGTCCCAACTATACAGGCTGGAATATTTAATTTCCCATTGTACCTTAGAGCTTATTTTTAATATCGAAACCGTGTCTAAATTTTTATTTTTGTAAAAAAAAAATCATCTAAAAAAAACCATTATTCATAAAACATGTAGTCTAAGAGTTTTAGTGAGTTAAATTTTTTTTTTAAAATAAAAAAACCCATTATTTTAAAAAATAATTTTACACTATGCATATCTATAAAGATAACCATTTTTTTTATCATACCTCATATTTCAAAAAAGTTTTGTTAATATAAGCTTTTGAAAACACCACCCATAAGCGTTAACATGCCATAAAATTATTTAGGTTAGACTAACATTAAAATTTTAAAGATATAAACTATAAATCAAATAATAATAATAATAATAATAATAATTGGTTTATCAGTTGTGTGAGCGGTGGCATCTGGGCTTCCGGCTCTAGTGGCCGGTTTCCGACCACCGTCCGATCTCGAGCAAGAAAAAGATGGG
>NW_010968045.1:69640-78339 GCF_000463585.1 Tarenaya hassleriana | reverse complement strand
GAGAGAGAGAGAGAGAGAGAGAGAGAGAGAGAGAGAGAGAGATGCCGCCGCTCCAGAAACCCTATTTTTTTAAAAAAAATCAATAAGTTATTTTAAAATATGGGCTTAATAAGATTGGGCCGAACACTCCTTTTCTAAAATTGGGCCGAGGAACTTGTACGATAGAAGCCAGCAGATCCACAACACCTCATCGTCCCCTTAGCATGACATATAATAATTGCCAAAAAGTTGTTGGGTCGTTCTTTCCACGTTCACGCCATATCTCGTAGGTTCTCTTTTGTTATGGTATCCTTCGACTAACCCGAAAATTAACTCGATGAAGTTAAATATTTGTAGATCACTAAATAATTGCAAAGGTATTTTTTTTTAAAAGAAAAATGTTTGTAATAAAGTATTTGCAAAAAAATCTTATATATATAAAAGTACAGTGAGTTATAAGAGGGTGACACGTGTTCCCTTATTAAAAATATAAAAAGATAAATTCATACATTAAATATTATTTATCTATATTCATCGTAACTTCCACTAAATCAAATAAGCAATCATTTCACAACTAAAAAAAAAGGGATAAAGTTACGGAGATTAATGAACGGATTTAAATGTTCTTCAATATACATTGATCACAAAGTCCGAGGAGTCAGAGAGAATATGAACTAAACGTCTCTGACATTATACAAATAGCATGTGTGTAGATTTAATTTTCTATATGTTTTTGTTTCTCTTTAAAAGGTTTAAAGGTCATGACTAGCACATGGACGGGGAAGGTAAACTTTTCTGCTTGTAGAGTTTTTAGAAACTCAATTTTTCTCTCCCCTTGCAACACACCAGGTCAGTAACGTAAAGCACAGATTATCTATGCTTTAATTATTTTTTCTTTCTCTGTATCATGATTTTTATTCTCATTTCATCTTTTTGTTTGTGATTCTTCATTATAATGCATAGCTATATGAATGTTTTGAATATCTTGATCTAATTGTTTTACAAGTACTTTTTTGTTTTATCGGATAACTTTTCTAATCAAAGTGTTCGATCCAATTTGTAAATATTGAATTTTTTTATATTGTTTTATATTTTTTTTTAAAATACCCGTATATAGAATGCAATTGAAGATCTCGATTGAATACATTTCTGATTATCTATTATTCTGGATCTTTATCAAATTTGATATTTCATTACGTACAAACTAATACTTGAATATACCGAATTTACACATTGATTATGTTACTTAACGCAATTATTATTCATTCGAGCACAATTATTAATCGGTAAAAATCAAAATCCAATGTTATCCTGATGACATCGCTTACTATACAACTATTTAATTTTGTGAGTTTCCGATATATTATTTTTTGCTAATTGTTATTTTTTCAGGTTGTCCATGAATTATACAACTAGGGAGAGTAAATCCAAGTTTGATCTAATATTTTAGGGGAGAGATGATAAAAAAAAAAAAGAATCAATAAAAAAAGAGGAGCAAAGAGCTGATTGAAGGACTGAAGATGAAGAAGTGAAGACTTTGTTAGATTTTGATTTTTTTTAAATATATATATATAGTAATAGTTGTAATAGTTGTGGTTGTTTTTATATTTAGATTTTTTATTTTTAAAAATATATCATTTTATTATAGTTGAATTTAAAAAAAAGACTACACTAAAACTATTATATACAATTTATTTGTAATATACCGAATTCTTTTATAGTTAAGTGGTACAATCAACTAATAATTTTTTAATATTAATTTATAATTTAGAATATTTTTATAGATAAATACTATTTATCTCAATTTTTAAGTAACTATAGAACTCTAAATATATCCCTATTAACCCACATTCTCATCAATACTCTATTAAAATTTTATTAAAAAAACAGAAAATCTAAAATGACATCTATTTAATAAAAACAAAAATTTTCTAAAAAGATATCTTTATTATTATATATAAAATTAGAGTTTGTTTGATATGAGTGTGACACGTATCATATTTTTAAGAATTAATGAAGTGTAAATTCTGTTAATATATTTATTTAGTAATTAATGAGACGAGATTTGGAATGGGTGTGCAGAGTATCTAATGTATCTAGATTATTTCTGAAAATTAATAAAAAAGGTTCATGAAACATATTGAATGTCATCTATGTAAATTAATTACAATACGGAATTCGAGAATCCCATAGGATGTATGGAGGTGAGGAGGTACAAATGTCTGTCTGTATATATATGTCTTGTATGTATGCGTGACCGATTGGAAGAGAGTGAGAAGAACAAGAAGTTCAGGTACCATTATTTAGTTTTCATTTAATTAATTTTTAAATCCTAAAAATTTACTCTTCTCCTTTACATAATTGAAAACCCTACACTTTTTCTTTTTTGACATCATATTTTCAGAACCACCTTTTTTCTCTATAACATTAATCCATTTTTTTTAATCATATTCTGGTATATTTATCTTCATGAAGATTATTTATCTTGATTATAATTTAATTTTTATATAATTTGATAGGTATATATATTTTTTTAGCACTCTTTAATTGTTGTAAGATTATTGTGTGAACGATCATATATAAACATTTTTTGGGTATAATTTTTTTTATCGTAATTAAAGATAATCTAATTTAGCGATAAAAAATTAAAATATCTATAAATTGAATTGTTAATTCAAATCGATCAACCTATTATTAATTTATGTTGAAACATGAAAACTACTATAAATTTTATTAAGAAAATTTATTATTTTATAAATATAATTTTTTTTATATAGAAATCGTTTAATTCTCTTCTATGTACATTAACCGCAAAATCCAAGAGTCATATACACGTATTCCATTAATTTTATTTTAATAGTTTATAAATATATTTTAAAAATTTTATATTTTTTCCGAACATAATAAATACAAAATTTATTTACAGAAGAAATGTTTACTATATAATAACTAGATTTCATGTTCTTACACATACAACTTTGATCTCTTATTCAAATTTACATCTTCAATCCGGTTTTAGAAAACCAAAGAGAAGAAAACAATAGAAATAAAAAAAATCAAATCCAAAGCGTGTTTTCTGAAAATGGTTTGACAATCATGAAGACCAAGAAAGAGGATGGGTGAATTTAGAGGCAAACAATCTCTTTTGATATTTTATATTGGTATATATACAAGTATATTTCCTATACAGCAAAGTGACAAGGGTTATATATTTTTTAAAATTCTTCATAAGCTAATAATTAAGGTCTAAATTATATTTAAAGCTCTAAGTGACGTGTTATATTTTAAAAAAAAAATCTTCATATATTAAAACTAATAATTAAGGTCTAAATTATAGTTAAAACTCTGTATTTATTTTTTGTGAGATCAAAATACAATTGATTCAAAGTATGCTATAAATTTAAATTATTTTTTATAGTTGATTGGTAAAGCATCCGTCTATGAAGAGGAAGAGATGACAGAAGCAAAAATGGTGAATTCAAATGAAAAAGACAAGAGATATATTAATGTCAGAGAAGTTTGACAGGATCTTTCAAACACTGTCAGAAGATAGAAGTTGACATATAAATATTGAATAATATTTTATATATATATATGGTCTCTTATTGCTGGTGATAGAAAATTGTATATGAAAAGCTAAGATGAGTAAACTGTTTCGTCTGAAAAAGATTATCAAGTAGGGTGCAAATAAAATTAAATAACTTTAAAACTAATAATAAATTATTTAAAATCTATGTATATTTTTAGACCGCGCGATGCGCGCGGATAATGATATTTGTTTAACCCTTTATTTTTGACAAATTTAGATTTAATATTCGTTTATTTTATCGGAATTACAAATAAATAGTCAAATAACAAATTATATTGTAGTCAATGATTTACGTATGAAAGATTTTGATGATTCATCTTTATTCGATTATATAATTTATATTATATTAACATCTAAATATATTTGTTTATTTCATTTCAATTTTTTTGAGTTGACTAACAAATTAATATACTCTACTAAAAAAATAAAATTATTTTCAAAATAATTATTTTATTCTAATGTAATTTCAATAATATAAATTTTTCCATTATTTATTATTTGAAGAATCAAAATCATTCTTTTTCTTCACAAAAACATAAATTTCTACAAAATATTATAGTATTAACAGAAAACATATATCAAATGAATACATAAATTTCACTATAACTATTAATGTTTCGATTTTCGACAAATATCATCAAGATATAGTAAATAGTTGTTTTATTGACATTTATGTTAACTCTTATGAATTTAGTTGTGTAAGGATTCTATGGGAGCCATTGGATTTTTAAATAATGTCTATCTGAGTTTCACAAGCAGCGTTTTTTTAAAACTCCAACTCCTATCATAGATGGTTTATGAGACGATGATAGATCTTTCATGAGTGACAAATTAATTTAATTCATTCATTGCATAATCGAAGATCTTAGTATGAGTTCTATAGGATCAAATGAATCTAATTGAGATGAGATAAAAGATAAGAAATAAATTTAATAAAATACAAATGAATTAAATGAAATATTCAATTAAATGAGACTACAACTGATATTTATTTAAATCAAAGTGGATTGATTTCATATGAATTGTTGAATTATTATTATTATGATAAAAATATATATAGCATACAAATATGAAATAATTTTAATTTTATATTTTAAGAATAAAAGTATAAAGATACAAAATCTTAGATACATTAATGTAGTATCAGTATTATTTTCGAACCTTTAATTTTATATTATAATATATATAAAAATAAATATAGAACGTTATTATCAATTACTTTTTAAAAAAATGATACTCGGTATTTTCAAAACTATTTGTCATTTGGTTTAAAGATATGAAATATAAATTTAAAAACAAAATATAATATATTTAACGTTAAACCTAAAAATAAATTTTTTTTAAATTTATATGTATTTATTATCCTGCATCGGAGACGATCACCATAATAATAAAATCTCATCATCACAAATGGCAGAGGGGAAGAAGAGACATACCAAAATTATAAAAGGAATCGACGTCGGAGGCAGAGGAACTTCGGTCAAAGCTGCGCACATACGGTGTTTTCCAGCAGCGAAGACGACATAGGGAGATCAAGAGTGATTCTTACTTGAGAGTCAAAAATGACTTTGTAACCATCAAAATTATTTTAAATAAAAAAAAAACTCTCAAAATTATAATGGGAGAAAAACTACACCATTACTTTTATACTTCACTAAATCTCAACCGCCCATTTACTATGAAGTCTCACGTTAATAATTAAATTTTATACACATTTTTACTTACTAGGTGTGGGCGTTTCAGAAATAATCCGAATCGAAAAATATGATATTTTATTGATTCAAATCTTTTAAAATTATCAAATAGTATTAATTTTTTAAAAAATAGAATATTTGGCAATCAAATCGAAACCAAACAGAATTTTAACAAACCTAAAAAATCAAAAAAATTTTAATAAGATATAATTTTTTTAATAAAAAACATAACCAAATCAGAACTCAAACCAAACCGAATTGAATATAATATAATAATAGATTGGTACAAATTTTTATAAAACCGAAAGAACCGAATCGAACTATTCACGATCATAACCCAAACAGAATACCGAAAAATGCTCACCTCTATAAAAAACTGTAATTACTGTAGTTTATTACCGTCGAATCGGTTAAAAAAACTCATACAAGTATAGTTAGGATGTAGCAAAATTTTGTGATAAAAGACATATAGTACATATTAAAAAAAATAACAAAATAATGTCAAACTAAATGAAAATATTCAACTATACAATCGTCCAACGTACTCAACATTTCAACCATTATTATAATTATAGTCCATAACCCTTAAAAAAAATTATACTCAATAAAAAAATGTAAACACAAAAGTTACTGAGATAGTCTCTCTTAAAAATTTGCAAAAAATGTTATTAGGAGACTTTAAAAAATTCTTCATCTAAGAATATCAATTATAAAACCAACAACAAAATGTGTTATATAAAATATTAAAAAGTTATATGTATTTTTAGTCCGCGCGATCCGCGCGGGTTATTTCCTAGTATATACAGATCCGATTGCCTCGACGATAGATTAGTTTATTATATCATTTCTTTTGTAACCGAATATAACCGTTTATCTACCTATATAAGTATATATCATCAATTATTAATATTATATATTCTAAATCTAATTAGAAAAATTAGTATAATGATATTTTATAACCATAATATATAACAAAACGAGGTATGTATGTATTTTTAATTTAATCATTGATTTATAACATTTTGTTGTTTTTATAAGACAACTGAATGATTTTTTTTGGATAAATCTGAACCTAATTTGATCAGAATCGAACCGATTAAATAATATAACTTAATGGATATGAATATTTTAAATCAGAAATATTCAAACACGAATTAACCGATATCCGATTAAATCAAATCGACCGATCGCCCACCCCTATCCTAAAATACAATCAAAGAGCATATCCATGAAACCCTAATTTTTTTTTCCCTTCAATTCGTAGTGATAATCATGATTCATGATGCTTAATCTCAATCAAACTGCCAAAAATTTATAAAACGGGCATTATAAATTTTCCGGCGGTCCAAACATGACATAATATAATATGGGCTTCTACCTTTCAGCCGGCTTGACCTATGAATTATAAAAGAATTTTTTGGAATCTTTTCACAATTCTCTTATATATGGAATGCCGACCTCCATTGCAATTTAAATGGTTCATATTCGTCCGCCGCAGAATGCCGACCTCCATTGCAATTTAAATGGTTAGAAATCATTACCGTCCGACGAAAAATCTACTTGGATCCCTCGATATGTGCCCATTCGGAAATTTGATTTCGAACAATTTCTTTGTATGCATAAAAATAATTGTATGCATAAAAAAAGAATTAAATCATAAACAAACAATAAATTCTAACGAAACAAATAGTAGATACATTTGTTTCGTTAATTTATATATGTAGCACCTAAGCGCAGATCACATGTCTCAATTTTTCGACCATATAATCATGTAAGAAGAGGAAGTGTTATCCCTTTGCATAAAACCTATAATGAAACGGTGGGTCGGTATATATGTAGAGAAAGAGTGGAACTAAAGCTGTATCGCTGCTAGTTCTGCGATAATATGCTTTGCATACAACGCCACGTGTCAACCGCCCAAGTGTATGAACAAATTTGTACCCAATGCTACATTTATTTGAACCCATAAAAGCCGAGAATCATGCTTAATCGCAAATCCAAAGACGATCAGGTCACGGGCCAACAAAAACCTAATCAAAACACACATTACAGAGCTTGTCAGGGAAACCGAAACAGCTAATGATCTCCAGTTGCCGACAAACGTATAACAGAGATTGGTTTCTTTCGGACATCGAGGAAGCGGGATCAGAGATTCTGACCTCTTTCGGCGCACCACAGGCGCAATTCTTCTTCTTGTAACAAAGATTGGTTTCTTTCGGACATCGAGGAAGCGGGATCAGAGATTCTGACCTCTTTCGGCGCACCACAGGCGCAATTCTTCTTCTTGTAACAAATGAGACACAAACCACAGGCTTTCTCACCTTTGATTTTTTTTCCAACAAGAGGGGAATGATTTGTCATGAAAAGGCATCTGAAATCATGCTTCAGAGTGGATCGAAGCTCCAGGGGCAACAGTGTTCTTACACCAAAACACTTGGAACACCCAAGGATCATGGCTCTTGCCTGAATGACAAAAGGAAAAAAAAAAAAACAGATCCAAGCAGAAAACCCAATGAGGCAGACTGTAAATTTAGGGTTTGACTGAAAACTCGAAACAGAAAAGACCCACCTGTTCGATCAGCTTGTCCATACGTTTGGCTCTGTCCCATCCATTTTGCTTCTTCTCGGTCTTGGAGGCTGATATCTCAGTAACTGTCCATCAGGAGAAGCCGTATTCTGATTCTCGACAGCCCCTTCTTGCTTCAGCCTCCGCTTCCATTGAACGCCCATTGCTAAACAAACACCGTATATCAGATTGATTCCTGTAGCAAATGAGATGGATGAAGAAATGGTGAGCCAAAATTTAACGCATACTCTCTCACCTTTGATTTTACCATGCCTTTATCGACATATTTTACAACAAAGTGGATTAGAAACTGCATATGTCAAATGAAGCCAGACTGTCTCGAATTCTCTTACCACCGAGTAGTCCAGGTTCGGTTTCAGGGCTTGAGACACTCTCTCTGCAGATGTCAAATATGTTTCAAGGCCTGTGTCGGTCGACCCATGTTTTCCAGGGGGATTGCCACTGCTGAAACAGTGCCCAAACAAACAAACAAAGGCATACAGGATTTATGACATTGAAAACAGAGGAAGTGAAACTGTGCCCAAACAAACAAACAAAAAAAGACACAGAATTTATGATATTGAAAACAGAGGAAGTGAAACATAGAGATAATTTACCTGGATAGCTTCTGGCTCTTCTCATCAAACATACAACCATACGATGTTGGCTCTTCTCATCAGCCGTTTAGTACTTGCATCTACTAAGAGAGGAGATCTAAAAACCGCTTTTCCAATCTACCTCCATATACCATATCCATTATCATATTTGAGGTCGATGCATGCATAGAAAAGCCATTGCTCCGCATTTCTCGTATCAGCTCGATAACCATCGATGGAAAGCGACTTCTAAGACGACCCCTGATCAATGCGTT
>NW_010968045.1:49172-69452 GCF_000463585.1 Tarenaya hassleriana | reverse complement strand
TGCACAAACCATGCATCATGCAACTATGGAGAGGTATATCGAGGTCAATCACACTCTTACCCAACTTATTATAAAGGCAAAGTGCCTTGTCCGTTTTTCCATTCTTACAGAGTCCATCAAGCAAAATGATGTAAGTCACAAGATCAGGACGATGACCCTTATACTGCATCTCCATAAAAAACTTTTGGGCAGCACCAAGGTTGCCTACTCTGTAAAACCCTTGGATGAGGATGTTGTATGTAATCGCATCAGCAACCAATCCTCTTCGAGACATCTCATAAAAGAGATTAAGACCCTGATCGACCCTATTAGCCTTGCAGTAACCATTTATCATAGAACTAAAAGTTACTACATCAGGTACAATCCCACAACTATCCATCTTTCCGAAAAGGTTCAGTGCACCCTCCACGTGTCCGGCTTTGCAAAGATAGTCGATGATCGTATTATAAATTACAATATCGATCTCAATATGCATTTCCTCCATCTTCTCGAGTAGATTCATGGCCAACGCATAATCTCTTGCCTTACAGGCCCCGTTTATAACAATGGCAAATGTAACTACATTGGGCTCACAGTCCATCTTTAGCATCTGATCAAGTAAACTCAATGCTTCAGAAACTCTACCCTCAATGCAAAATCCGTTGATCAAAGTACTAAATGTTACGACATTAGGTTTGTATCCCTCTTCCACCATTTGGTCAACCAAGCTTAAGGCCGCTGAAATCTTGCCGTGGATACAGAAACCATGAGCTAAGATATTGTAGGTGACTACATTAGGCTTGTAACCGAGTTTCAAGATTTTGCCCACGACAGATAAACCCAAAAACACTTGAGGAGAGTGGGAGAAACAGTTGATGAGAACATTCAAAGAGTAGATATCATGTGAAACCCCAAGCAATTCCATTTTCTTGCAGAGGGAAATGACAACATCATACCGTTTCATCTTCATGATTGCACTCAATAGTTTAGTAAAATCGACGATGGAAGGTACGGGACGAGACTGAACCATCTGATCGAACAAATCAACAGCATACTCGGCATGACAGTCATGAACGCCACATCTCAATCTATCTCTGTATGACATATTGCGGTCTCTAACATCGGAAAAAGACGATCTCCGACAGCTTAAGACAGAGGAACAGTGCAAGAAGTTGTTCAGAGTACCTCTTCTTAGGGGATGAGTCTGAAGTAGACCTGAGGCAGAAGCAAATGCAAAAGCAGCCATTCTTCGGACCACTGCCGTCATCTTAGCTTCCATTCAAAGAGACAGAATCAGAAACCCCCACAAAACCTTATCCTTTTCGAACCTGATTCAGAAAGCCAAAACCCAAGTCAACACTCAATTCTAACATAAACAGATTACACGAATTTAGCGTAAAAACTGATATGAGAATTAATTCAGACAAGAGAAGGGCCGACCGCAATCAACATAAAAACTGATATGAGAATCACTTCAGACAAGTACGAAAATCGAAATCGAATAATTGAGAGGAGATGAGAGAGAGAGACTTTGAATAAAAAATCAGTTAATAATTAAAAATAAAAACAAAAAAAATAAAATGTGATTAAATTATGATAGATCTGTTATACATTTATTAAATTTGAAAGTATTTGATGTTTTTTTAACCGAACCTCTCAAAGTTATGAGAGGGTCGCATAAATTTGTTTTAAAGATATACATGTTCAAGTTCCAAAAATAAGTGTCGTAAAAAAAATGTTATAGTTGAAAGTTAAGTCACATTGTTGGCTTGTAATAATTGGGTAGTTCACCTTAATAATATATTAGATTATTATATGTTATTAGTGTCCACATGTATGTTAGATTATTATTTATCTTATTCGATTAGATAGAGCTTCTAGATCTAATCGGTTTCTGTGCAACGATTGTTCATAATCCGAATAGGTCATCCATTCGATTATGTAATCCCAATCTCGGAGCTCCCACTCAATCGAGCATATACTATATCTTGATTAAGTTGAAATCAATCATCTTAAGAACAAGGTGCGTACTAAATGATTTTATTCATTTATAATTCAATATATATATATATATATGCCTGAAGTTTGTTAAATTCCCATCTCATAATATATACACACACATTTCTTATTTTAAAAAAACAAAACCATAAACGTACATTGGGTTCTCTTAAAAGACATATATTGGGCCGTGGCAGCATTTTATTGGGCCTATAAGTTTTTTAATTTATTAGTTTTATAAATATATTTTAAAAATTTTATATTTTTTTTGCAAACATAATAAATACATACAGAAGAAATGTTTACTATATAATAACTAGATTTCATGTTCTTACATATACAATCTTGATCTCGTGTTCAAATTTATATCTTCAATTCGATTTTTCAAAATCCAAAGAGAAGAAAACAACATAAAACAAGAATCAAATCTAAAACTTATAGGCCCAATAAAATGCTGCCACGGCCCAATATATGTCTTTTAAGAGAACCCAATGTACGTTTATGGTTTTGTTTTTTTAAAATAAGAAATGTCCGTGTGTATATATTATGAGATGGGAATTTAACAAACTTCAGGCATATATATATATATATATGAATTATAAATGAATATAAAATCATTTAGTACGCACCTTGTTCTTAAGATGATTGATTTCCTGTCTCCGTTGGTTGCGTGTTTGGGCCTCTGAGATTAAAAAGAAAGTAGGCCGAGTGACGATCTATGATCATATCCACATAGAGAGAGAGAGATGAGTGCTAAATTACGAAAAGACCCTCGAGTTTTCTCCCCCAATGAATTAGTATATATATTTTTCTCGGCATTTAACTATAAATCAAATAAAGAAGGCGTGTTTGGAAGAGGGAACAAGTGGATCCCATATAGGGAAGGGGTGGAGCTTTATACCCAACCAAACAAGCCTCTTCCCATTATTATTCTCTGCACCATGCACGTGCCTCTCACGCTCCACCACTTCCTTATATGTGCGAGATATAAATGGATTGTGATGAATTTTTTTTTGAATAACCAAGTATTTTGTTATCCAATTATTGTTTCAGGCAAATTATTTCAATACCCGAAAAAAGAAGAGAAAATAAATATATATATATATATAAATATATATGTGTGTACATATACTGTATATAACGTCTCGTCCACTTCTTCAGATGGTCCCAACTTTACAGGGTGGGAGTTCCCATTGTACCTTAGAGCTTATTTTTAATATCGAAACCGTGTCTAAATTTTTATTTTTAACCCAATTTCATCCAACATTTTAAATATTCTGTTTTAAATAAAACATGTAGTCTAAGAGTTTTAGTGAGTTAATTTTTTTTTTTTAAAAAACCATTATTTTAAAAAATAATTTTACACTATGCATATCTATAAAGATAACCATTTTTTTTTATCATACCTCATATTTCAAAAAAGTTTTGTTAATATAAGCTTTTGAAAACACCACCCATAAGCGTTAACATGCACATTAAAATTTGAAAGATATAAACTATAAATTAAATAATAATAATAATAATAATAACCAGATTCACATCACAAATTGTATCATCTTACCCCAAAAAAAACAAATTTTAAAGATAACAAATAATAATAATAATAATAATTGGTTTATCAGAATGGGAACGCACCTTGTTCTTACGATTGGATGAGTTGCTGTCTCCGTCGGCTCTCGTCTACCTGGATGATGAGAAAATCGTCAGATTACGACAAGGATCCTATTTTCAGAAACCCTATTTTGTATGTTTAGAACTTGATTTTAATCAATAAATTATTTTAAAATTGAGATTAGGGATCCGTCAAAGAAAGCTAAATCGTTGAGAGCTTCACCTGAGATTGTCGAAACTGAGATTCTGACAGAAGAGTATCGAAACTCAGATGAAGAAGAAGTGAGAGAGATTGAGTAGCAGATTTTTTAAAAAACAAATAAATATGACGTCATAAAATCTAACTATCTAAGCGGCTGAGAAGAAGTACACAGAGGCACGAAAGCGGTTTTTCAGAAACCCTATTTTGGTTTTTAATCAATAAAATATTTTAAAATTGGGCTTAATAAGATTAATCGTTACAATGTTTTGTAATGGGCCGAACACTTCTTTTGTAATGGGCCGGTTGTTAAAAAAGAAATAGAAGCCCTCAAGAACACCCAATCGTCCCCTCTAGGAGTCTCAAAATTTTGATATTAACAATTGTTATTTAATTTAAGATAAATTAAAACTCAACATTTTTAATTTTTATAAAATAATAAATTTTATTTAAATATTAGTGAATTAATATATGTATGTATATATATATATTTAATAAATACTTTCAGAAACTAATGCTCCTACCAATGTTATAATTTTTAACCCAAATAATGACATGAAGTACTAATATTGTGCCTATAATAATATTGTATTAAACCATACTGAGTAACCATGTTTTTTGTTTTTAAATTTTTATTTTTATTTTTTGTTCTTATTTTTTTTGGTTAAGATTAAGGTGGGGTTTTATTTGCCAAAAAAAATTCAAGTTTTCTTAATTGATAAGTTCCGATAATATAATCACATTAAACCAAAAAAAAAAACAAACAAACTTCAGGCATATAATAGAGCGGCGGCATCTGGGCTTCCGGCTCTAGTGGCCGGTTTCCGACCACCGTCCGATCTCGAGCAAGAAAAAGATGGGCAGAATCGGAACGCACCTTGTTCTTGCGTTGCCTTACGATTGATAGACTTACGATTGAGATTGTCGAATCCGAGATGAATGTCGAAACTCAGATCAAGAAGAAAGTACGCCAAGTGAGAGAGAGAGAGCGGACATGAGACAGACAGAAGAGAGAGAGAGAGATGCCGCCGTTCACGAAAGCGGTGTTTGGTCCAGGAACCCTATTTTTTTTATAATAAAAAAAATCAAAGTTATTTTAAAAAATGGGCTTAATAAAATTGGGCCGATGAACTTGTGCTTGTTGATTTACAATAGAAGCAGATCCACATCACATCCCTTCCCTTGAAGAACACCCAATCGTCCTCTACTGGGGGGGGGTGTCAAATTTTGTATAAAAACATTTATTAATTTCCTACACGTGTTTCTATATTTCATCACATCTCACACTCTTTTTTACTTTTATAATATTAGTATTATATCATGTGATATATATTTTCAATCTATTTTTTAATTAAATATATCGATATATATACATCAATATATTTAATATATACTAGGTAATAATCCACGCGCATCGCGTGGACTTTTTTTTATACCAACTTAGTTTATCTAATTCGCCATGATCTATCATAAACTATTCGATTTTACAAAGTTGAGTCCTTGTGATAGAATTGAAACTTTGTTCCGATGAATGAGATGGATAAATGTGAGGAGTAAGGTAAAATATTATTTTCGAGCTTATCATCACTCGATTCATGTATCATGTTATCGGACGTATATACCGGTATATATATATATTGTGCAATGGCGTCGCTGGCTCTGTCCTCACCTCCCACCGCCGCCGCCGCCAAGACGTCGTCGTCTTTGCCTTTCGTCTCTCGCGGCTCTCTCTCCTTCAGGAAGACCGAGTCTCGGCCCCGATTCCCCGTCTCCGGCTGCGTTGTGAGTATTTTTCGCTAATTTTGTGTAATTCATAATTTTTGGTTGACTTCACCTTTGTTTGAATCATTGTTTTTATCTGTTTTCCGAGTAATTTCGTGTCAGACTTTTGGTAGGAAATCGTGTGTTGATCGCGACATATGATAACGTCTATATTTATATTCATCAAACCACGTAGACCGAAAATACATACATACATATATATATGTATATATAGTGTAAGTTTAAGATGGTGAATGAATGCATGTTAGATAAATTAAGAAAAAA
This sequence comes from Tarenaya hassleriana, assembly GCF_000463585.1. Classification (NCBI taxonomy): domain Eukaryota; kingdom Viridiplantae; phylum Streptophyta; class Magnoliopsida; order Brassicales; family Cleomaceae; genus Tarenaya; species Tarenaya hassleriana. The sequence continues at coordinate 63,619 of NW_010968045.1, read as the reverse complement.
AAATCAAATAAACTATTGACCAGTAACCTTGGCGGATTTGATGAAACGGTGGGTACATATATGTAGATGATTTCAGCAAGATCACGAACAAAAGACCCTACAACGCCACGTGTCAACCGCCCAAGTGTCGGACCGAATCCCAGACAAGTGTATGAACAAATGTGTACCCAATGCTACATTTATTTGAACCCATAAAAGCCGAGAATCATGCTTAATCGCAAATCCAAAGACGATCAGGTCACGGGCCAACAAAAACCTAAGCAAATCGAAGTTGAGTATTTATCCACCATGGAAATCCACTCGGCAGCTCCTCCTCGGCATCAGGCTTAGTTATCTCCAGGTGTTTCTCCAACTTCCCTTTTATTGTCCACCATCGACCCCCTGGAGCTTCTGGGCCTCCACCCATGTTTAGCCCTTTTCCCGTCTCCGAAAGCTACAAAACACACATTACAAAACACCCAAACAGCTAATGATCTCCAGTTGCCGACAAACGCATATCAGAGATTGGTTTCTTTCGGACGTAGGGGAAATCAGAGATTCTGACCTCTTTCGACGCACGGATTGCATTGCTTCTTCTTCTTGTAACAAATGAGACACAAACCACAGACTCTCTCACCTTTGATTTTACCATGCCTTTATGGGCATTTTCATCAGAATCTTATGCAGTTTCCCAAAAACAGGGGGGTAAAAAAGCATCTGAACTTCCAGGGGACATTATTCTTACCTCAATACATCATTTGCTGCTGCCTCTGCTCCATGCCCTCGAGCCCTGTATCGTTTTTTGAAGTTCGCCGTGATGTCCGACCGAAGAGCCATGAGTTTCTGAAGCTTTCTGAGACGAGGCTCGATTTGATTGCGTCTTTGATGGGGGAAAAAACGAGAGGATGTTCTGAACTATACATTGAAACCCAAACACTATTCCTCTGTTTCGATTCTCTTGGTTTCTGCGTTTGAAAGAGACATTTTCATTCTGTTTGTAACACATTTTCCAACAAAGTGGATTAGAAACTGCATATGTCAAATGAAGCGAGACTGTCTCGAATTCTCTTACCACCTTGTAGTCCATGTTCGGTTTCAGGGCTTGAGACACTCTCTCTGCAGATGTCAAATATGTTTCAAGGCCTGTGTCGGTCGACCCATGTTTTCCAGGGGGATTGCCACTGCTGAAACTGTGCCCAAACAAACAAACAAGGGCATACAGGATTTATGACATTGAAAACAGAGGAAGTGAAACATAGAGATAATTTACCTGGATAGCTTGAAGTTTCTGGCTCTTCTCATCAAACATACAAGTACAACCATGCGATGTTGGCTCTTCTCATTAGCCGTTTAGTACTTGCATCTACTAAGAGAGGAGATCCAAAACCCCCTTATCCAATATACCTCCATATACCATATCCCTTATCATATTTGACGTCGATGCATGCATAGAAAAACCATTGCTCTGCATTTCTCGTATCAGCTCGATAACCATCGATGGAAAGCGACTTCTAAGACGACCCCTGATCAATGCGTTATACGTACCATCGTCGGGAAAACAACCAGTCTCTTTCATCTTCCCAATTACCTTCTCGGCTTCATAGAGTAAATCTTTTCCGCAAAGTCCGGAGATCATTATGTTATACATGATCACATCCGGCTTCACCCCTCTGTCAAGAAGCTTATTAAATAATATCAACGCTTCGTCAACCCTCCCAACCCTGCACAAACCATGCATCATGCAACTATGGAGAGGTATATGGAGGTCAATCCCACTCTTATCCAACTTATTATATAGGCAAAGTGCCATGTCCGTTTTTCCATTCTTACAAAGTCCATCAAGCACAATGTTGTAAGTCACAAGATCAGGACGATGACCCTTATACTGCATCTGCATGAAAACCTTTTGGGCAGCACCAAGGTTGCCTACTCGATAAAACCCTTGGATGAGGATGTTGTAAGTAATCGCATCAGCAACCAATCCTCTTCAAGACATCTCATAAAAGAGATTAATACCCTTATCGACTCTATTAGCCTTGCAGTAACCATTTATCATTGAATTAAAAGTTACTACATCAGGTACAATCCCACAACTATCCATCTTTCCGAAAAGGTTCAGTGCACCCTCCACGTGTCCGGCTTTGCAAAGATAGTCGATGATCGTATTATAAATTACGATATCGATCTCAATATGCATTTCCTCCATCTTCTCGAGTAGATTCATTGCCAACGCATAATCTCTTGCCTTACAGACCCCGTTTATAACAATGCGAAATGTAACTACATCGGGCTGACAGTCCATCTTTTGCATCTGATCAAGTAAACTCAATGCTTCAGAGACTCTACCTTCAAGGCAAAATCCGTTGATCAAAGTACTAAATGTTACGACATTAGGTTTGTATCCCTCTTCCACCATTTGGTCAATCAAGCTTAAGGCCGCTGAAATCTTTCCGTGGATACAGAAACCATGAGCTAGGGTAGTGTAGGTGACTACATTCGGCTCGTAACCGAGTTTCAAGATTTTGCCCACGACAGATAAACCCAAAAACACTTGAGGAGAGTGGGAGAAACAGTTGATGAGAACATTCAAAGAGTAGATATTATGTGAAACCCCGAGCAATTCCATTTTCTTGCAGAGGAAAATGACAACATCATACCGTTTCATCTTCATGATTGCACTCAATAGTTTAGTAAAATCGACGATGGAAGGTACGGGACGAGACTGAACCATCTGATCGAACAAATCAACAGCATACTCGGCATGACAATCATGAACCCCACATCTCAATCTGTCTCTGTATGACATATTGCGGTCTCTAACATCGGAAAAAGACGATCTCCGACAGCTTAAGACAGAGGAACAGTGCAAGAAGTTGTTCAGAGTACCTCTCCCTAGGGGATGAGTCTGAAGCAGACCTGAGGCAGAAGCAAATGCAAAAGCAACCATTCTCCGCACCATCGGCGTCATATTAGCTTCCATTCAAAAAGACAGAATCAAAACCCCCACAAAACCTTAACCTTTTTGAACCTGATTCAGAAAGCCAAAATCCAGTTTGAGCCAACACTCAATTCAGACATAAACAGATTTCACGAATTTAACATAAAACCTGATATGAGAATCAATTCAAACAAAAGAACAGCCGACCGCAATCAACATAAAAAAGAATATGCGAATCATTTCAGATAAGTATGAAAATCGAAATCGATTAATTGAGAGGAGATGAGAGAAAGATCAGTTCAGTGAGTAGCATCTAGGTTGATGTTTAAAAAATATGTGACTTAAAATTTTTTCACTTCCTGTTATTTCACTACCCAAAAAAAGAGAAGAAAAAAAGATGGATATTTCATCTTATATATATATATATATGTATATACATATAATAGAATTAATCTGTGGTATAAATAGATTGTGATGAGTTTTATAATAGATTATTCCAATTGACAATGCTAAATAATACTCATTATTTTAAAAATAATTTTACACTACCTTTCTATAAAGATAACCATTTTATCATAGCCCATATCTCAAAAACGTTTTGTAAAAAAAAACTAAATTTGAGGTATGTTTCTCAAATTTTATTGTTTAAAGTATATATTGTAGTCATCTTATATCTTATACCTATAGTATATACATAAACACATACTTATTAATCTCAATATATTTGATTAGAAACATAGAATTTGTGTCCATATACGTTTGTTTCTTCAGTTGCAAATCTTTTATAATTTGTATGGTTTTGGAGAATAATTTATCAAAAGATATTTAGAATATTCTTATATTAAAATAATCTTTATCTCTTGTTATAATTTTGGTTTCTTTAGTTAAAAGGTTGTTTTGAGTGATCTGTCAATGGAGTCTGCTCATCATCCTTCGAACGAGAAACGGAGTCAGATGGCAAAGAAGACAAGCACGTGGAGACGACAAGGTGTCACGTGGGAAGGAGAGAACTAATTAGGAAGTCGAGATGGGCCTCGTAATAAGGTCAAAGTGCAAAAACATAATGGGCCCATTTCAAGCTTATGGGCCCATCTTACTTGAACGGCCCAAAAACATAACGGGCCCAATTTCAAAGCTTATTGTAGATTAAAAAGCATTTCATTTAACCCAACCTCTACCTCTTGTATCTTGTGAGACATTTATTTTATCTTATACAATGTACATATATGAATGGTAGTTTCAATACCCGAAAAAAGAAGAGAAAATAAATATGTATATAAATATCGAGGTTTTGATGGTATAAAATTTTAAAGATATAAACTATGTTTGGTTTTATTGCAATGTGATTTTTATATATGAAATAATGTTTTTGGCTGTTAGGGGTGTTAGTTACAAAAAATCAATGTTTTGAAATATAACATTTTAATAACTAAGAATATTCTAAATATATTTTGATAAATATAACATCACAGAATCTAACTACCTAAGCGGCGAAGACTTGAGATTGGGAGTACAAGGGTTACAGAAGTACACAAGGGCTAAATTACGAAAAAAACCCTCGAGTTTTTTCCAAAAAATTAGTATATTTTTTTGCATTTCACTATAAATAATAATAATAATAATAATAATAATAATAATAATAATAATAATAATAATCTTGTATTCAGTTGATCTCTAGTTTATTAAAAATTTATCTTAATGTTGTATAGATTTAGAATTTTTCAAATACTAAGCACTACGAAATTGTACGATTATAAAAGAAATAATAATAATTGTAGTAATAATAATAATAATATGTGGAGGAGGGGGAGGGGTAGATAAACTGTGGGTTAAGAAGAAAATCGAGCATGAAGGCGTGTTTGGAAGAGGGAACAAGTGGATCCCATATAGGGAAGGCGTAGAGCTTTATACCCAACCAAACAAGCCTATTCCCATTATTACCCCTGCACCATGCATGTGCCTCTCAGGCTCCACTATCATTGTCAATTGTAATAAACCACAATTAAATGTGGGACCCACCATTGTGTTTTAAAAAAAGGTTTACACAAAATGAGATTCGATGAGCACTTTGTGTCCAAGACTTTGACTCGAGAAAGTTTTCCGAGTTTTAGTAAGTTAAAAAATTTAAAAATACACATTATTTTAAAAATAATATTACACTGTACATATCTATAAAGAACCATTTTTATCATAGCTCATAATTTTAAAAAAGATTTAAAAAGATAAATTTTGAGATATGTTTTTCAAATTTTATTGTTTAAAATATATATTATAATTATTTGTAGTCATCTTATATCTATAGTATATACATAAACATATATATATATACATATATTATTCTCAATATATTTGATTACAAACACAAATTACGAAAAGATATTTGAGTTCCCCCCCCCCCAATAAATTAGTATATTTTTTTGCATTTCACTATAAATCAAATAATAATGATAATAGTAATAATTTTGTATTGTTGGTCTCTTGATATATAAAGTTTTCATACTATTCTATAGATTTAGATTTTTTCAAGGACTAAGCATTAAGAAATCGTACGATATAATATATATATACCTATAAGAAAACCATTTTCATCATAGCTCATATTTTAAAAATCGTTATGTTAATATAAACTTTTGAAAACACCACCCATAAGTATTACCATCTATAAAATTATTTAGGTTAGACTAAACATTAAAATTTTAAAGATATGAACTGTAAATCAAATAATAATAATAATAACCAGATTCACATCAGAAGTTGTAACATCTTACCCCAAAAAAACAAATTTTAAAGATATAAACTATAAATCAAATAATAATAATAATTGGTTTATCAGAATGGGAACGCACCTTGTTCTTACGATTGGACGACTTGCTGTCTCCGTCGGCTCTCGTCAGATTACCGCAAGGATCCTATTTTTTTTTTTTTTGGCCAATGATTCAGAAACCCTATTTTGTATGTTTAGAAGAACTTGATTTTAATGAATAAATTATTTTAAAATTGAGATTAGGGATCCGCCAAAGAAAACTAAATCATTGAGAGCTTCACCTGAGATTGTCGAATCTGAGATTCTGACAGAAGAGTATCGAAACTCAGATGAGTAGGAGATTTTTAAAAAACAAATAAATATGACGTCATAAAATCTAACTATCTAAGCGGCTGAGGAGAAGTACACAGAGACACGAGAGCGGTTTTTCAGAAACCCTATTTTTGTTTTTAATCAATAAAATATTCTAAAATTGGGCTTAATAAGATTAATCGTTACAATGTTTTGTAATGGGCCGAACATTTCTTTTTTAATGGGCCCGTTGTTAAAAAAGAAATAGAAGCCATCAGATCCACATCCAGAACACCCAATCGTCCCCTCCAGGGGTCTCAAAATTTTTAATTTTTATATAATAATAAATTTTATTTAAATATTAGTGAATTAATAGGCGTTATTACAAGAATACCTTTAAATGTGTGCAAATACTTCAGCCTATACCCTTTAAAACTAGGGTTTCAAAAAAAAAACTCTTAAAGGGTAAAAAAACACTTTTACCCTTAATAAAAAGGACACGTGTTAATGCCAGAATAAAAAAAACAAATATTAAAGAAGTGACAAAATTATATAAATAAAAAAGACACGTGGCAGCATTTTGAATTTAAAAAAAAACATAAAAAAATCAAATTTTGAGCAGTTTTCTTCTTCCCCTGTCTCTTCGTTTCTGCAATTTCTCTATAACTATATCTTCTCTCTTTTTTGGCGATTTTTCTCTTCTTTGGCGATTTTTGTTGTGATTTTTTTTTGCAGTATCTTCTCACTTCAGATGGTTTCTTCTCCTTCTTCGTCTTCGACTCCTATTTACGAAGATATCCGGGTATGTTTTGCGCTTGAACTCACCGAGAAAGTGAGAAGTTTTTCTTAGAATTTCGTGTCTATGTGTTTGGGTAAACAATAAACGAAAACAAAACCGACTAAAATGGATCATTTTTGTGTAGTATGGATTAGAAAAATACGGATTTTGGTAAAAAAAATGAGAAAAATTGTTTTGCTCAATGTCGAGTAATATAGAACTCGAATCACGGTTATAGTGTCCAAATGAGTCATATTATGTCATATCAGTAGAGTTATATAGTCAAGAAAAATTAGGGTTTCGGTTAGAAAGTGGGAAATAAGATTTTTCACAAAGCCGAGTCATATTGAAGTTATCATGGTGAGACAAAATGGTCGTACTAGTCACAATGGTCACACTTGAAGGGTATAACGAGTTAGACTGGTCTGACCAAACTGGTAAACAGGTCACAACCAGTCACACTCGTCAAACTGCACAAGATGTTAATTTAGTCAGACTAGTCACATTCATCGCACCTGAATGGTATGACGAGTTTGACAAGTTTGATGAGTTTGATAAACATGGTTACTATTGACACAAAAGTGATAACAAATGTTAATTTCCTTTTTGCAGGTTTCTTTTGTATATGATTTTAACGACATTCATCATGCTCCCAAGATCACAACAAAGTGTTATCCATTTGAAACCATCCGTTCTCTTAAAAAGGCTCTAACAAACGAAGAATGGATATATTTCAACAAAGAGTCACAGTTTCGATATATTTTCCATCTTCAATGTGAAGACACATTAAAAATGGTTATGATGTCTGTCTTTTTGCATCGCGCACTAAAGCTTGAAGAAAACGTGAAAGAGTTGTGGTTTTATTCTGAACGGTGTATCCGTTAGATACTCGATCCACTACTAGAAAACAGCAAAAGGGTGACGCAAAAGTTGCGTCACCCTTTTATATTTTTGCGTCACCCTTTTCAAAAGGTGACGCAATAGTGACGCAACCAAAAGCGTCACCATTCATACCGTCACCAATTCAGATTTCGTCACCAAGCGTCACCAAAGGGTGACGCAATAATGAATCAATTTTTGCGTCACTAAATAGTGACGCAATTGCGTCACCTTTTAGCGTCACTTTTTGGTGATACAATTGCGTCACTATTTAGTGACTCAAAAAGGTGACACAATTATTGCGTCACTAAAACGTATTTTGGATTCAAAAATAAATTTTTTTAATTCCAAATCTAATCCTATACCCTATTCCCGACCTCTAACCTCCAACCGCGATCTTAAGCCGAATCGGAAACTCTGAGATTTAATCCTCGAAATCCACTTCCCAGGAGGTCACCCATCCTCCACTACTCCAGCTCGAGCACGCTTAACTTTAGAGTTCCAATTGACAACCAACCAACTGATCCAAGTTAAACTTCTGTTATATTACTACATTAATACATATACATATACAAATATTTATACTTACAAATATATATATACGTATATATAAAATATATATTTATATATAAATATTTGTATGTTTATACATATAAATAATAAAATACAGATATAGTGACGCAATTGCGTCACTAAAAGGTGACTAAATTGCGTCACCAAAGGGTGACGCAACTATTTGCGCCACTCTTGCGTCACCTTTTTTCGTGACACAAATTTTGCGTTATTTTTTGCGTCACCGTTTAGTGACGCAACTATTTGCGTCACTATTGCGTCACTATTTAGTGACGCTTTAGTGACGAAAATAGTTGTGTCACCGTTTACGTCACTTTTGCGTCACCATTTTAGTGACGCAAAATTTGCGTCACCTTTTGCGTCACCTTTTCCGTGTTTTCTAGTAGTGATCACCGAACATGCCATTATCTCTGGTCTAAACTGCAAAAAGTATCCAAAAGATTGAGTTGAATGCAGAAGAAGAAGATGAAGATGAAGATTCCGAGGAAGAAGAAGAAGAAGAAGAAGAAGAAGAAAGAGTAGGAGGAGGAGGAGGAACAAGAATGGAAGGGGAAAAAGAAGAAGAAGAAGAAGAAGAAGAAATACCCTTTGAAAAGATATTGGAGGAGACATCTGAGTAAATAATAAAATAAGACAAAACAAATCAAATGGATCATATTATTCGAGTTATATGGATAAAAAAATTAGGATTTCAGTTAGAAAGTGAGAAGCAATATTTTTCACAAAAGACTAGTCATATGAAAGCTAAATAGTCATACTAGTCACATTAGTCGTACTTGAATGTTGCGACCAGTTTGACTAGTCTGATAAATCTAGTTAAATGGGTCATATTCGTCGAGTGCACATACCAGTGAAAAAATTATACGATTACACTAATCAAAGTGGTCATGAAGTTAAATGGTTATACTAGTTACACACTGGTAGTACTTGAATAAATAGTCCATATAACAATTTACCATGTTGAACCTTCAAAATTTAATTTACACTATCATTTGACGAGTTTGACTCGTCGCACCGTCATACTCGTTACACCGTCAAACTAGTCAAACTCGTCGCACCCTCGCGAGTTTCGCGAATTTATCATTTCCACACTATAAACATGTTAATAAACAATCCATATAACAATTTTTACAAATAAAAAATAATCGCAACTCTCTAAATTCAACACCTTATTTATTTTACAATGCATGTTCTCCCAAAAGAAATTCCAAAGTTCTAGTACACTTTTTGTAACACATTAGATTAGGGTAGATTATATTATTTTCCAATAGGATTTACTGAAGGATGTAATGCTCTAGGATGATCATACGATATGAGAACTATGTATGATACGATGTATTTATTGGATGAATACATTATTTATTCATTATTTATTTTGCATATTTGATAAATAATGATAATCCCTGGATCGTTACGAACGATCCTAAATTCCTTAGTCGTTTGTCATTGTGGGAACAATGATGAATTAAGACTAACATGAGGGCTAATCGATGATCATAGTGATGATCATACGTATTGGATACGGATTACGGTCATGGGTACTTGTTTGGAACAAGTGACTGGATGACTCGCGTGAGATTGTCGTTTGGATTTATCCATGACTTGAATCTCATTTGATGGTTCACTTTGGATCCTCAGACCTGAGATATCTATTGTATCCATCATGACGAGTAATGTACTTTGACTGCGTCAAACGTCGTCTTTAACCGGATGACTATAAAGACGGGGCTCGGGTATATTACGAATCATGTATTGGATAGTAGATAGTCAAGATGAAACTTTGTCCCTCTCGAAAGAGAGAGATATCGCTTGGGCCCGTCGTAGGAGTGAGACTGTGGAAATGTGTGGTCACACTATAGATGAATGTCATCTATCTCTAACAGTCTACTCGGGATACGACAAAGCATTCGAACTATGAGTTCGATTATGATATCGTGAGACAAAGAGGATCATCGTTTGAGCTATCTCTGTGACACCCGAATCCCGTTTCCCGTGAACAGGATATGCCACATGGACGAAAACCAATAAACATAATAAAACCAAAAGTACGGGAATTTAAAAAAAAACATTTTTAAACACAAATACGCAGCGGAATAAATTCATCACACTTTTCTTGAAACAATACTTGTCCAAACATACATTTAAACACAACCGATTCCACGTAAAAACCTTGTTCCACAAACCAAACCGTACATACAGGCTTATTTATCCGTACATAATGAAGTCTTCACAAGCCGTCGCCGTCCACAGTACGCTACTCGTGCTCCTCGGGATCTGAAAAATTCAACAACGGAGGGCTAAGCGAAATGCTTAGTGAGTAGCTCGGGTTGAGCCCGGAGAGCCCATTCTCATGGAGAACGGTGCCGACTGGTCTCTCGATACAAGAATTCATTTTTATCCATTTAACTCTTTATCATTTATCTTCCTTGATACATTACCATTATTTCACACATTTTTCGATACCTGATAGTACTAACTCAAGTCGTCCACCGGCACTATCAGGTACCGTTCCTTTCGGTATCATCTAGTACTGACTCAATTCATCTACCGGTACTAGACTTTACCCTGCTTCCCTATAATAGTATTGACTCCACTTCGTCAACCGATACTATTATAAAGACGACCACTCAGATCCACCAGTACTGACTCCACGCCGTCAACCGGTACTGGCTTCACTATACATTTCCTTAACGGTACTGACTCCAAGTTCGTCAACCGGTACTGTTCCAGAAACGTCCACCCAACTATACCAATACTGACTCCACGCCGTCAACCGGTACTGGTATTCCATTTCGGTAATAGTACTGACTCCAAGTTCGTCAACCGGTACTATTACCGAAACCACACAACATCCAGTGCTGACTCCAAGTTCGTCAACCGGCACTGGTTCCAAATCCGCACATCCCCGTACTAGCACTGACTCACGCCGTCAACCGGTACTAAGTACGAGGTGCCTTAATCATTCAATCACATGCATCATCATAATTATTTATCCGTTATTTCTAAATCGCAAATTCCGAGTACTTCTCTTAAATTTACCCTTCGTATCCATTCGGTTTAATTCCTTTCTTCTATTTACTTTTACCTTTTTCACGTTCGTTCATCCTTATTTTATCCTATTTCGTTTAAATACCATTTTTCACCGTATCACCGTTTAATCCATTTGAGTCTATAGTCGGGGTTGCAGCCAGTCCGTCCGTTCAAAGTGCCTAGACCGTCCGTTCTACAGTGCAGACCGTCCGTTCTACAGGGCAGAACGTCCGTTCTACAGTGCAGACCGTCCGTTCCACGAGGACAGGGCGGACAATCCGGTTTTCTTCGGACCGTCCGTTCTATAAGGTCCAGAACGGGCGGTCTAGCTAACCAGACCGTCCGTTCTCAGTTATTTTCTAGATCGGACGTTCCGAGTTCTGTTGGATCGGTCGTTCTAGTTTGTTTATACACGTTCGTTCTGCTGAGTCCCAGAACGGACGGTCTACGTCCGTAGACCGGACAGTCTGGGACCCAGAACTTCGTCTTCCTCACGAGTTCAGTCCGATTTTTCACCATTTTTGCCCAAATTCTGATCCGATTTAAGATCTAATCATTACTCACTCAATACTTAACATCCCTAGGTGCTTAACTATTGCAGAATGACTAGTCTACACCATAAATCATGAAAATAGAATCTCTCAAACTCAATCCGAACCACTCACCTCGGATTTCTGTGAGATTCGATTTTGTCCGAGCTTGTACGAGTTCTACAGATCTTCTTATCCTCCGAAACTTCCTGGGAACCTCCTTGGGGTGTCCCTCTTTGATTTCCCGAGCTCTTTGCCTTAGTTCTTCCTCAATCCCTCTCTCTTTCTCTCTTTTTCAGAAATCCGGTTTTTCAGTCGAAATGGTTTTCTTCCTCTGATTGGAGCTGATTTATCAGCCCCTTCAGAGGCACAATCGATCAAAACGCGGCCTAGGGGCCGGCCTATGCCTGGCACTACACAGGAGTGGCGGCTAGTGGCGCGTGGGGACAGATTGTCGCGCAATAATCGCGGCCGAAAGGTGGAAGAAAGTCAACATTATTCGGCGTTTTGCTCCCAGGACCCTAGACCGTCCGTTCTGCTGCTGGTCCGTCCGTTCCGCTTCGCGAACGGGCAGTCCGTCCATTCCACCCACTGGACCGTCCGTTCCGCTTCGCGGACGGCAGTCCGTCCGTTCCAAAATTGCAGACCGTCCGTTCCGCTTCGTAGAACGGGCGGTCCGTCCGTTCTACTTGTTGTTCCGTCCGTTCTACCCCCTAGTCCGTCCGTTCTACCCCTTAGTCCGTCCGTTCTACCCCCTAGTCCGTCCGTTCTGTACCGTTTTTTCGTCTTTTTCTCCGTCTTTCGCTAGACCGGTCGGTCTACCTCTGGACTGATCGGTCTACGCCCTTTTTCCTTTGTTTGTTCGACATTTTCGACGCGTTCGAGTCCCGTTGATTCCTTGGTTCGGTTCTTATGCCAATCACCTTATATTTTCGAGTTGTCTTACCCTATTTTATTCCCGAAGTTAATTTAAATAATTTATTCGGGAATCGGGGTATTACAATCTCTGGCTTTACGGTTAGATCACATCTAACTCCTTCCAATACGGGTAATCATAATGTCTTGCTAGAGACCGCATATGATTTGTAAAGCGAGATAGGATCTCGCGTTTACTGCCGTATTCGGAGGAGCCTAAAGGGTCACACACATATGGGATGGAAGTATATGAACGGGATCGAACGGACGAGAAAAATCGGATTTTTCTCCGTCGTAGAGGTCTGGTCCGGAGCTGACCAAGAGTTGGTCAGCCGGACCAGACGCGTGTGGGACCAGCGGACAAGAAAGACCGAAAAACTCCCTGGTCCGGAGCTGACCAAGAGTTGGTCAGCCCCGGACCAGAAGGTTGGTCCGGCGGACCGAATTCTGGTCCGCCGGATCGCGAGTGTTTTCGGACTGTCGGCAGAAATTGGTCTTGGTCCGGCTGACCAAGAGTTGGTCAGCTCCGGACCAAGACCATGACCGAACAATTCCGCGTGTTTTTACATGTCCGGTCCGGCTGACCAAGTGTTGGTCCGGCGGACCGGACGTCTGAAAACACCAAAGTGCGTTTTTCTCGGCTTTTCTTGGTGGAGACAAGTAGGGAACGCACTCCTACCTAATCATTCGACCTAATCCCGACCCTTAGCCATCTGAGAGGCTAAGGAGCTCTGCAAGAAACTCTCTCAAGCTCAAGAGAGTGTTCTTGATCATACACAAGAGATTTGATCTCTTCAAGCTCTAGCAAGCAAGTTTCCAAGTGTTGGAAACCATCCCAAAGGTGTGGACTCCTCAAGAGGGTGTTGCCTCATTCAACACCTTGCTGTGATCTTCAACCAACCTTCAGATTCTGAATCAAAAAGGTTAATTAGTTCTACTCTCCAAGAGGTTCTTCACCGAAACCATGGTCCGTGGGCGGTTCAAAATTGTTTTGAACGCCAATTCCGCTGCGCAAGCCCGCGGACCAGACCCGAGACCGGTTGTGAACCGGTGCTCGAGGTCCCAGTGCGACCCATCATTTACGAATAACAAAAACACGATAGATACGCCATAATATGTCCTATATACCACGTTGAACCTTCAAAAATTAATTTACACTATCATTTGACCAGTGTGACTCGTCGCACCGTCATACTCGTTACACCGTCAAACTAGTCAAACTCGTCGCACCCTCGCGAGTTTCGCGAATTTATCATTTCCACACTATAAACATGTTAATAAACAATCCATATAACAATTTTTACAAATAAAAAATAATCGCAACTCTCTAAATTCAACACCTTATTTATTTTACAATTCATGTTCTCCCAAAAGAAACTCCAAAGTTCTAGTACACTTTTTGTAACACATTAGGTTATGGTAGATTATATTATTTTCCAATAGGATTTACGAATAACAAAAACACGTTAGATACGCAATAATATGTCCTATATACCACGTTGAACCTTCAAAAATTAATTTACACTATCATTTGACCAGTTTGACTCGTCGCACCGTCATACTCGTTACACCGTCAAACTCGTCGCACCCTCACGAGTTTCGCGAATTTATCATTTCCACACTATAAACATGTTAATAAACAGTCCATATAATAATTTTTACAAGTAAAAAATAATCGCAACTCTCTAAATTCAACACCTTATTTATTTTACAATTCATGTTCTCCCAAAAGAAACTCCAAAGTTCTAGTACACTTTTTGTAACACATTA
>NW_010968045.1:41315-46067 GCF_000463585.1 Tarenaya hassleriana | reverse complement strand
GCCGGCTCCCGAGCCGGCTCATATTTTTCTAAATACCTAAAAAAAATCATATCAAATTATATAAAATCATATCCAAATGATATATCAACATAAAAAGAACATAGAGTCAAAAATAAATTTTATGTTGAAACTTGAAAGTGTTGATATTGTTGGTATGATATTTTGATTTGGAAATAATTTTTTATGTATAGATTCGGATCTGAAGATGGTTTTTTGTACATGGATTAAGATCTAATTGTATATGGACGGTTTATGATCTGAAAATGGTTTTTTGTACATGGATGGATTATCCGTCCGTTCTACCCCCTAGTCCGTCCGTTCTACCCCTTAGTCCGTCCGTTCTACCCCCTAGTCCGTCCGTTCTACCCCTTAGTCCGTCCGTTCTACCCCCTAGTCCGTCCGTTCTGTACCGTTTTTTCGTCTTTTTCTCCGTCTTTCGCTAGACCGGTCGGTCTACCTCTGGACTGATCGGTCTACGCCCTTTTTCCTTTGTTTGTTCGACATTTTCGACGCGTTCGAGTCCCGTTGATTCCTTGGTTCGGTTCTTATGCCAATCACCTTATATTTTCGAGTTGTCTTACCCTATTTTATTCCCGAAGTTAATTTAAATAATTTATTCGGGAATCGGGGTATTACAATCTCTGGCTTTACGGTTAGATCACATCTAACTCCTTCCAATACGGGTAATCATAATGTCTTGCTAGAGACCGCATATGATTTGTAAAGCGAGATAGGATCTCGCGTTTACTGCCGTATTCGGAGGAGCCTAAAGGGTCACACACATATGGGATGGAAGTATATGAACGGGATCGAACGGACGAGAAAAATCGGATTTTTCTCCGTCGTAGAGGTCTGGTCCGGAGCTGACCAAGAGTTGGTCAGCCGGACCAGACGCGTGTGGGACCAGCGGACAAGAAAGACCGAAAAACTCCCTGGTCCGGAGCTGACCAAGAGTTGGTCAGCCCCGGACCAGAAGGTTGGTCCGGCGGACCGAATTCTGGTCCGCCGGATCGCGAGTGTTTTCGGACTGTCGGCAGAAATTGGTCTTGGTCCGGCTGACCAAGAGTTGGTCAGCTCCGGACCAAGACCATGACCGAACAATTCCGCGTGTTTTTACATGTCCGGTCCGGCTGACCAAGTGTTGGTCCGGCGGACCGGACGTCTGAAAACACCAAAGTGCGTTTTTCTCGGCTTTTCTTGGTGGAGACAAGTAGGGAACGCACTCCTACCTAATCATTCGACCTAATCCCGACCCTTAGCCATCTGAGAGGCTAAGGAGCTCTGCAAGAAACTCTCTCAAGCTCAAGAGAGTGTTCTTGATCATACACAAGAGATTTGATCTCTTCAAGCTCTAGCAAGCAAGTTTCCAAGTGTTGGAAACCATCCCAAAGGTGTGGACTCCTCAAGAGGGTGTTGCCTCATTCAACACCTTGCTGTGATCTTCAACCAACCTTCAGATTCTGAATCAAAAAGGTTAATTAGTTCTACTCTCCAAGAGGTTCTTCACCGAAACCATGGTCCGTGGGCGGTTCAAAATTGTTTTGAACGCCAATTCCGCTGCGCAAGCCCGCGGACCAGACCCGAGACCGGTTGTGAACCGGTGCTCGAGGTCCCAGTGCGACCCATCATTTACGAATAACAAAAACACGATAGATACGCCATAATATGTCCTATATACCACGTTGAACCTTCAAAAATTAATTTACACTATCATTTGACCAGTGTGACTCGTCGCACCGTCATACTCGTTACACCGTCAAACTAGTCAAACTCGTCGCACCCTCGCGAGTTTCGCGAATTTATCATTTCCACACTATAAACATGTTAATAAACAATCCATATAACAATTTTTACAAATAAAAAATAATCGCAACTCTCTAAATTCAACACCTTATTTATTTTACAATTCATGTTCTCCCAAAAGAAACTCCAAAGTTCTAGTACACTTTTTGTAACACATTAGGTTATGGTAGATTATATTATTTTCCAATAGGATTTACGAATAACAAAAACACGTTAGATACGCAATAATATGTCCTATATACCACGTTGAACCTTCAAAAATTAATTTACACTATCATTTGACCAGTTTGACTCGTCGCACCGTCATACTCGTTACACCGTCAAACTCGTCGCACCCTCACGAGTTTCGCGAATTTATCATTTCCACACTATAAACATGTTAATAAACAGTCCATATAACAATTTTTACAAGTAAAAAATAATCGCAACTCTATAAATTCAACACCTTATTTATTTTACAATGCATGTTCTCCTAAAAGAAACCCCAAAGTTCTAGTACACTTTTTGTAACACATTAGATTAGGGTAGATTATATTATTTTCCAATAGAATTTACGAATAACAAAAACACGTTAGATACGCCATAATATGTCCTATATACCACGTTGAACCTTCAAAAATTAATTTACACTATCATTTGACCAGTTTGACTCGTCGCACCGTCATACTCGTTACACCGTCAAACTCGTCGCACCCTCACGAGTTTCGCGAATTTATCATTTCCACACTATAAACATGTTAATAAACAGTCCATATAACAATTTTTACAAGTAAAAAATAATCGCAACTCTCTAAATTCAACACCTTATTTATTTTACAATGCATGTTCTCCCAAAAGAAACTCCAAAGTTCTAGTACACTTTTTGTAACACATTAGGTTATGGTAGATTATATTATTTTCCAATAGGATTTACGAATAAAGAGTGTTCTTGATCATACACAAGAGATTTGATCTCTTCAAGCTCTAGCAAGCAAGTTTCCAAGTGTTGGAAACCATCCCAAAGGTGTGGACTCCTCAAGAGGGTGTTGCCTCATTCAACACCTTGCTGTGATCTTCAACCAACCTTCAGATTCTGAATCAAAAAGGTTAATTAGTTCTACTCTCCAAGAGGTTCTTCACCGAAACCATGGTCCGTGGGCGGTTCAAAATTGTTTTGAACGCCAATTCCGCTGCGCAAGCCCGCGGACCAGACCCGAGACCGGTTGTGAACCGGTGCTCGAGGTCCCAGTGCGACCCATCATTTACGAATAACAAAAACACGATAGATACGCCATAATATGTCCTATATACCACGTTAAACCTTCAAAAATTAATTTACACTATCATTTGACCAGTTTGACTCGTCGCACCGTCATACTCGTTACACCGTCAAACTCGTCGCACCCTCACGAGTTTCGCGAATTTATCATTTCCACACTATAAACATGTTAAGAAACAGTCCATATAACAATTTTTACAAGTAAAAAATAATAGCAACTCTCTAAATTCAACACCTTATTTATTTTACAATGCATGTTCTCCCAAAAGAAACTCCAAAGTTCTAGTACACTTTTTGTAACACATTAGGTTATGGTAGATTATATTATTTTCCAATAGGATTTACGAATAACAAAAACACGTTAGATACGCCATAATATGTCATATATACCACGTTGAACCTTCAAAAATTAATTTACACTATCATTTGACCAGTTTGACTCGTCGCACTGTCATACTCGTTACACCGTCAAACTAGTCAAACTCGTCGCACCCTCACGAGTTTCGCGAATTTATCATTTCCACACTATAAACATGTTAATAAACAGTCCATATAATAATTTTTACAAGTAAAAAATAATCGCAACTCTCTAAATTCAACACCTTATTTATTTTACAATGCATGTTCTCCCAAAAGAAACCCCAAAGTTCTAGTACACTTTTTGTAACACATTAGATTAGGGTAGATTATATTATTTTCGAATATGATTTATGAATAACAAAAACATGTTAGATACGCCATAATATGTCCTATATACCACGTTGAACCTTCAAAAATTAATTTACATTATCATTTGACCATTTTGACTCGTCGCACCGTCATACTCGTTACACCGTCAAACTAGTCAAACTCGTCGCACCCTCACGAGTTTCGCGAATTTATCATTTTCACACTATAAACATGTTAATAAACAATCCATATAATAATTTTACAAGTAAAAAATAATCGCAACTCTCTAAATTCAACACCTTATTTATTTTACAATGCATTTTCCCCCAAAAGAAACCCCAAAGTTCTAGTACACTTTTTGTAACACATTAGATTAGGGTAGATTATATTATTTTCCAATATAATTTACGAATAACAAAAACACGTTAGATACGCCATAATATGTCCTATATACCACGTTGAACCTTCAAAAATTAATTTACACTATCATTTGACCAGTTTGACTCGTCCAACCGTCATACTCGTTACACCGTCAAACTCGTCGCACCCTCACGAGTTTCGCGAATTTATCATTTCGACACTATAAACATGTTAATAAACAGTCCATATAACAATTTTTACAAGTAAAAAATAATCACAACTCTCTAAATTCAACACCTTATTTATTTTACAATGCATGTTCTCCCAAAAGAAACTCCAAAGTTCTAGTACACTTTTTGTAACACATTAGATTAGGGTAGATTATATTATTTTCCAATATAATTTACGAATAACAAAAACACGTTAGATACGCCATAATATGTCCTATATACCACGTTGAACCTTCAAAAATTAATTTACACTATCATTTGACCAGTTTGACTCGTCGCACCGTCATACTCGTTACACCGTCAAACTCGTCGCACCCTCACGAGTTTCGCGAATTTATCATTTCCACACTATAAACATGTTAATAAACAGTCCATATAACAATTTTTACAAGTAAAAAATAATAGCAACTCTCTAAATTCAACACCTTATTT
>NW_010968045.1:34984-41061 GCF_000463585.1 Tarenaya hassleriana | reverse complement strand
GTTAGGGTAGATTATATTATTTTCCAATATGATTTACGAATAACAAAAACACGTTAGATATGCCATAATATGTCCTATATACCACGTTGAACCTTCAAAATTTAATTTACACTATCATTTGACCAGTTTGACTCGTCGCACCGTCATACTCGTCGCACCGTCAAACTAGTCAAACTTGTCGCACCCTCACAAATTTCGCGAATTTATTATTTTCGCACTCTGAACTTATTAATATGATCAGTTTGACTGTGTGAATCATAGTAATGTTGATTTATGTCTATATAATACGACGTATTACTCATATATGTTCTATTTTATTCATTTATATCATATGAATCAAATTTTAAAGATAAAAACGTAGTAAACCCTAAATACCCAAAATATATATTATTTTTTGGAAAGAAAATTTGTCTATTATCGAAATGTTTATTTAATAGATGAAAATTTTGGAGATTTAACTTATTTTTTATAATTAGTTAAACCCTACACGTGTTTCTATATTTCATCACATCTCACACTCTTTTTTACTTTTATAATATTAGTATTATATCATGTGATATATATTTTCAATCTATTTTTTAATTAAATATATTGATATATATATATATATATATCAATATATTTAATATATACTAGGTAATAATCCACGCGCATAGCGTGATCTATCATAAACTATTCGATTTTACAATGA
Organism: Tarenaya hassleriana; assembly: GCF_000463585.1. Lineage (NCBI taxonomy): Eukaryota > Viridiplantae > Streptophyta > Magnoliopsida > Brassicales > Cleomaceae > Tarenaya > Tarenaya hassleriana. Next base: position 40,370 of record NW_010968045.1, on the reverse strand, counting down.
TGGAGTTGACTTACTTTCTCATATGTAATAGATCTATCATCGTTTTATTAGTCATCCATGATAAGAGTTTGGATCTCAAATAAAACGATATTTACCAGACCCAAATTTTAAATAATTGGTGTATATTGCGTAATATAAAAATACATATAAATTTTAAATAATTTTAATATTAAATTTAAAGTTTTAAATATATATTTTTTATTTTTGATTTTTAAAATCATATTGATAAATCAAAAGATGAATAATTTTAAACTCCTGGAGAGATAATGAGTTAAATAACTTCTGTATTTATATTTTTTTTCGTGGGTATTATATAGAAACAAAAGTTGAAAAGTGAACATCGAAAGTATATTTGCAACGAAATTTACAACTAATGAAAAATATCATTTTTAGACAATAATATAAATTTGGTTAGAGTTAGAAATCAACAAATAACATATATTAATTTAACAAATATTTTAAAATAAATATTGATATAATACTAAAATAAATAAATATTGATATAATACAAATAACATATATTGATATAACATATATTATACAATCTCATTAATATTTAAATTTTATATAGATATCTAGTTAATATATTTATTAAACAATTGAGATTATGTTATATTTATGTTATTTGTATTTTTTTAAAATAATATCTAATATAAATTATCCATCATAGGAGTTAAGGTTTCAAAAAAATGATATTAATTATACCTGAACTTTGATGATCAGATTTTGCTGATATTTCACTTAGAATATGCATTTCAAAACCCGACCGATAAATTTCTAAAAAATTTTAAAAACAAAAACCCAATAACAATCATGTTATCCCTACCTAATAAAACTGACAATTCACATGATCTCCTATAAAATTTCTTACCAGTTTCTACGCTTTTCGTCAAATTCATACACCATATTTGAAATATACTGAATATTTTTATAGTTAAGTATTACCACACATATATACTAATCATTTGACTCTTTTATTGGTCTCATTTAGTGTAAATCGTTGTATTATTTTTTTTACAAACTTAATTTTGGTCACTTTATTCCAAATAAATAAAAATTAAGATTAAGTTATATTTGTATGATATGTATATTTTATCACAATAATATTGGTTTAATAACCATATGAAATCAGTCTTTTTTTATTTAAATAAATCTAAGTTACGATTCATTTAGTTGGACATTTTCATTTAGTTCCACTTGTATTTCGTTAAATTTGTTTGTAAGTATTTTTATCATCACAACTCGTCTTATACTTTTTCATTATGCAAAACAAAAACCTAGTGACAACTATATGATCACTACTCAACCAAACTGGCATTTCACACAACCTCCTATTAAAATCTTAACAATTTATATGATTTTTGTCGGATCGATTTCAGATTTAGTCCACGTATTGCCGTACTTGGATTTTACATACAAAGTTGAGTCCTTGTGATAGAATTGAAACTTTGTTCGATGAATGAGATGGATAAATGTGAGGAGCTTATCATCACTCGATTCATGTCTCATGTTATCATTCTGACTTCTATTTTTCGAGATGGTGAATGAATGCATGTTAGATAAATTAAGAAAAAAAATAAAATAAACTATTGACCAGTAACCTTGGCGGATTTGATGCAAGTGGGCACGTGTTATCCTATCATGAAACGGTGGGTACATATATGTAGATGATTTCAGCAAGATCACGAACAAGCGACCCTACAACGCCACGTGTCAACCGCCCAAGTGTCGGATCCAATCCCAGACAAGTGTAAGAACAAATGTGTACCCAATGCTACATTTATTTGAACCCATAAAAGCCGAGAATCATGCTTAATCGCAAATCCAAAGACGATCAGGTCACGGGCCAACAAAAACCTAATCAAATTGAAGCTGAGTATTTATCCACCATGGAAATCCACTCGGCAGCTCCTCCTCGGCAACAGGCTTAGTTATCTCCTCATGCTTAATCGCAAATCCAAAGACGATCAGGTCACGGGCCAACAAAAACCTAATCAAATTGAAGCTGAGTATTTATCCACCATGGAAATCCACTCGGCAGCTCCTCCTCGGCAACAGGCTTAGTTATCTCCAGGTGTTTCTCCAACTTCCCTTTTATTATCCACCATTGACCCCCTGGAGCTTCTGGGCCTCCACCCATGTTTAGCCCTTTTCCCGTCTCCGAAAGCTACAAAACACACATTACAAAACACCCAAACAGCTAATGATCTCTAGTTGCCGACAAACGCATATCAGAGATTGGTTTCTTTCGGACATAGGGGAAATCAGAGATTCTGACCTCTTTCGACGCACGGATTGCATTGCTTCTTCTTCTTGTAACAAATGAGACACAAATCACAGACTCTCTCACCTTTGATTTTTCTCCCAACAAGAGGGGAACGATTTGTCATGAAAAGGCATCTGAAATCATGCTTCAGAGTGGATCGACGCTCCAGGGGCAGCAGTGTTCTTACACCAAAACACTTGGAACACCCAAGGATCATGGCTCTTGCCTGAATGACAAAAGGAAAAAAAAAACAGATCCAAGCAGAAAAACCCAATGAGGCAGGCTGTAAATTTAGGGTTTGACTGAAACTCGAAACAGAGAAGACCCACCTGTTCGGTCAGCTTGTCCATATGTTTGGCTCTGTCCCACCCATTTTGCTTCTTCTCGGTCTCCTTGTTCTCACATCTGCTGTTGCTGATGAATCCATATCATCAGGCACAGGGCTTGACGCGAGAAAGTCTTCAAGGGGTCAATGTCTAGATCAAGAGGAATGTCATCAATGTCAAAGGGTACAGAACCGTTCACCAACAAATCAGGTACGTCTACTATACTTGTGGTAGCCTGAATGACAAAAGGGAAAAAACAGGGGGTTCGATTTTACCATGCCTTGACGGGCGTTTTCATCAGAACCTTGTGCAGTTTCCCAAAAAGCAGGGTTAAAAAAGTATCTCAACTTCCAGGGGCACTATTGTTCTTACCTCAATACATCATTTGCTACTACCTCTGCTCCATGCCCTCGAGCTGCTGTGTCGTTTTTTTGAAGTTGGTCGTGATGTCCGAGTTCCGACCGAAGAGCCATGAGTTTCTGCAGCTTTTTGAGACGAGGCTCGATTTGATTGAGTCTTTGATTTTACCATGCCTTGACAAGAGGAGAATGATTTGTCATGAAAAGACATCTGAAATCATGCTTCGGAGTGGATCGAAGCTCCAGGGACAATAGTGTTCTTACATCAAAACGCTCAGAACACCCAAGATCATGGCTCTTGTCTCTTGTCTGGATGACAAAAGGAAAAAAAATAGATCCAATCAGACGTCCAATGAGGAGGCAGGCTGTGCCCAAACAAACAAAGACAGGATTTATGATATTGAAAACAGAGAAAGTGAAACATAGAGATAATTTACCTGGATAGCTTGAAGTTTCTGGCTCTTCTCATCAAACATACAACCATGCGATGTTGGCTCTTCTCATCAGCCGTTTAGTACTTGCATCTACTAAGAGAGGAGATCCAAAACCCCCTTATCCAATATACCTCCATATATCATATCCATTATCATATTTGAGGTCGATGCATGCATAGAAAAGCCATTGCTCTGCATTTCTCGTATCAGCTCGATAACCATCGATGGAAAGCGACTTCTAAGACGACCCCTGATCAATGCGTTATACGTACCATCGTCGGGAAAACAACCAGTCTCTTTCATCTTCCCAATTACCTTCTCGGCTTCATAGAGTGAATCTTTCCCGCAAAGACCGGAGATCATTATGTTATACATGATAACATTCGGCTTCACCCCTCTGTCAAGAAGCTTATTAAATAATATCAACGCTTCGTCAACCCTCCCAACCTTGCACAAACCATGCATCATGCAACTATGGAGAGGTATATCGAGGTCAATCCCACTCTTATCCAACTTATTATATAGGCAAAGTGCCATGTCCGTTTTTCCATTCTTACAGAGTCCATCAAGCACAATGTTATAAGTCACAAGATCATGACGATGACCCTTATATTGCATCTCCATAAAAACATTTTGGGCAGCACCAAGGTTGCCTACTCTGTAAAACCCTTGGATGAGGGTGCTGTAAGTAATCGCATTAGCAACCAATCCTCTTCGAGACATCTCATAAAAGAGATTAAGACCCTCATCGACCCTATTAGCCTTGCAGTAACCATTTATCATAGAACTAAAAGTTACTACATTTGGTACAATCCCACAACTACTCATCTTTCCGAAAAGGTTCAGTGCACCCTCCATGTGTCCGGCTTTGCAAAGATAGTCGATGATCGTATTATAAATTACGATATTGATCTCAATATGCATTTCTTCCATCTTCTCGAGTAGATTCATGGCCAACGCATGATCTCTTGCCTTACAGGCCCCGTTTATAACAATGCCAAATGTAACTACATCGGGCTGACAGTCCATCTTTTGCATCTGATCAAGTAAACTCAATGCTTCAGAGACTCTACCTTCAAGGCAAAATCCGTTGATCAAAGTACTAAATGTTACGACATCAGGTTTGTATCCCTCTTCTACCATTTGGTCAACCAAGCTTAAGGCCGCTGAAATCTTTCCGTGGATACAGAAACCATGAGCTAGGGTAGTGTAGGTGACTACATTCGGCTCGTAACCGAGTTTCAAGATTTTGCCCACGACAGATAAACCCAAAAACACTTGACGGGAGTGGGAGAAACAGTTGAGTAGAATGTTCAAAGAGTAGATATCATGTGAAACCCCAAGCAATTCCATTTTCTTGCAGAGGGAAATGACAACATCATACCGTTTCATCTTCATGATTACTCTCAATAGTTTAGTGAAATCGACGATGGAAGGTAAGGGACGAGACTGAACCATCTGATCGAACAAATCAACAGCATCCTCGGCATGACAATCATGAACCCGACATCTCAATCTACCTCTGTATGACATATTGCGGTCTCTAACATCGGAAAAAGCCGATATCCGACAACTTAAGACAGAGGAACAGTGCAAGAAGTTGTTCAGAGTACCTCTCCCTAGGGGATGAGTCTGAAGCAGACCTGAGGCAGAAGCAAATGCAAAAGCAGCCATTCTCCGAACAACTGCCGTCATATTAGCTTCCATTCAAAAAGACAGAATCAAAACCCCCACAAAACCTTAACCTTTTTGAACCTGATTCAGAAAGCCAAAACCCAAGTCAACACTCAATTCTAACATAAACAGATTACACGAATTTAGCGTAAAAACTGATATGAGAATTAATTCAGACAACAGAAGAGCCGACCGCAATCAACATAAAAACTGATATGAAAATCACTTCAGACAAGTACGAAAATCGAAATCGAATAATTGAGAGGAGATGAGAGAGAGAGACTTTGAATAAAAAATCAGTTAATAATTAAAAATAAAAACAAAAAA
>NW_010968045.1:33422-34910 GCF_000463585.1 Tarenaya hassleriana | reverse complement strand
ATATATACATAAACATATATATACTTACATTCAAAAATTCATATATATATATATTTAAGTTTATAGATAGATATATAAAAAAAATACAATATATATGCAATATATGCACAACTATATATTTATATATAGTAAAATAGTTGTAATTACATTACAAATAATTAAAAATATAATAAACATATCAAAATTCACATATGTATACATATGCATAAAATAGTAACTATTAAATGTATATATATGTATATGTTAATCAATATATACATTTAATATTTATTATTTTATGTATACATATATGTTTATATATATATATATATATATATATTATATTACATATTTTTTTTTCTTTTTATACATTAATTTTTTATGTTTAATTTTATTTTTATTATTTTTTTATTTTTAAAAATTCTAGTTTTAATTTTCAATTTTTATTTTAAAATTTTATTTTTAAAATTTTATTTTTTTTTACGTCGCCAAATCGTAAATGAGGTTTTTGTCAAAAATCTATAAGTTCAATATTTTTTGTGAAAATCGACGAGTTCATTTTTAGTTTAGAAATTTGAAAAACTCGGTATTAATATGTTAGCTATCTCAAAATTCGGTAGTTTTTTTGGAATTTTTCCTATATTTTTTGTATCTTAAAATATTTTTTTCTAGTCTAATTCATAATATATTTACATATGTTATTAGAGTGTCCACATGTATGTTAGATTATTATTTATCTTATTCGATCAGGTACAATCTTCTATGATTGTGTGTGTGCATATATATATATATATATATATATATCTGAGTTAGAAACCCTATTTTTTTATCAATAAATCATTTTAAAATTGGTCTGCATATATCTTAAAAAGATTGAACGTTACAAGTTTCACATCACAAATTGTATGATATTACCCCAAAACAATTACGTGGACATATATAGGATAGTAGGTTTAATGACTCGGTGAAGCTAAATATTTGTAAATATATATTATAGTTATATTTTAGTCATTTATATCTATATTATATACATAAACACATACATCTTTATATATAAAATCCAAGAGTCATGTACCCGTATTCCATTATATATATTTTAATTTATTAGTTTTATAAATATATTTTAAAAATTTTATATTTTTTTGCAAACATAATAAATACACACATTCATTTACAGAAGAAATGTTTACTATATAATAACTAGATTTCATGTTCTTACACATACAATCTTGATCTCCCGTTCAAATTTATATCTTCAATTCGATTTTTCAAAATCCAAAGAGAAGAAAACAACATAAAACAAGAATCAAATCTAAAACTTATAGGCCCAATAAAATGCTGCCACGGCCCAATATATGTCTTTTAAGGGAACCCAATGTACGTTTATGTTTTTGTTTTTTTAAAATAAGAAATGTGTGTGTGTATATATTATGAGATGGGAATTTAACAAACTTCAGGCACATATATATATATATATGAATTATAAATGAATAAAATAATTTAGTACGC
>NW_010968045.1:13599-33355 GCF_000463585.1 Tarenaya hassleriana | reverse complement strand
TATAAATATATACAGAGAGAGAGAGAGAGAGAGAGAGAGAGAGAGAGAGAGAGAGAGAGAGAGAGATGAGTGCGGGATTTTTAAAAAAATTAAATATGAAATCACAGAATCTAACTATCTGAGCGACGGAGACTTGAGATTGAGAGTACAAGGGTTGCAGAAGTACATAAGGGCTAAATTACGAAAAGACCCTCGAGTTTTCTCCCCCAATGAATTAGTATATATATTTTAATCGGCATTTAACTATAAATCAAATAAAGAAGGCGTGTTTGGAAGAGTGGGCAAGTGGATCCCATATAGGGAAGGGGTGGAGCTTTATACCCAACCAAACAAGCCTCTTCTCATTATTATTCCCTGCACCATGCACGTGCCTCTCACGCTCCACCGCTTCTGTGCGAGATATAAATGGATTGTGATGAATTTTTTTTTTGAATAACCAAGTATTTTGTTATTCAATTATTGTTTCAGGCAAATTATTTCAATACCCGAAAAAAGAAGAGAAAATAAATATATATATATATAAATATATATGTGTGTGCATATACTGTATATAACGTCTCGTCCACTTCTTCACATGGTCCCAACTTTACAGGCTGGAATATTTAATTTCCCCCATTGTACCTTAGAGCTTATTTTTAATATCGAAACCGTGTCTAAATTTTTATTTTTAACCCAATTTCATCCAACATTTTAAATATTCTGTTTTAAATAAAACATGTAGTCTAAGAGTTTTAGTGAGTTAAATTTTTTATAAAAAAAAAAACCATTATTTTAAAAAATAATTTTACACTATGCATATCTATAAAGATAACCATTTTTTTTTATCATACCTCATATTTCAAAAAAGTTTTGCTAATATAAGCTTTTGAAAACACCACCCATAAGCGTTAACATGCCGTAAAATTATTTAGGTTAGACTAACATTAAAATTTTAAAGATATAAACTATAAATCAAATAATAATAATAATAATTGGTTTATCAGTTGCGTGAGCGGTGGCATATGGGCTTCCGGCTCTGGTGGCCGGTTTCCGACCACCGTCCGATCTCGAGCAAGAAAAAGATGGGCAGAATCGGAACGCACCTTGTTCTCGCGTTGTCTTACGATTGGTAGACTTCCTGTCTCCGTTGGTTCTCGTCTACCTGGATCCGACAGTCAAGGCATGAGAGAGAGAGAGAGAGAGAGAGAGAGAGAGAGAGAGAGAGAGAGAGAGAGGGAGAGAGAGAGAGAGAGAGAGAGAGAGGCACGAAAGCTTCACCTAAGATAGTCGAATCCGAGATGAGTGTCGAAGCTCAGATTAAGAAGAAAGTACGCCAAGTGACGGAGAGAGAGAGAGCGGACATGAGACAGACAGCAGAGAGAAGAGAGAAAAGAGAGAGAGAGAGGCCGCCGCTCACGAAAGCGTGCCAGAAACCCTATTTTATTTTTTATTTTTAAATCAGTGTGTTAATTTAAAATATGGGCTTAATAAGATTGGGCCGAACACTCCTTTTTGAAAATTGGGCCTAGGAACTTGTGCTTGTTGCCCTCTTCGGCTAAGGAAGCCATAAACATTTCTTATTTTATACGAAATGTTACGTTTTACTTTCTCATATATTTACTTTTTACCTTATGAAGCCTTTTATTTCCCATAAAAACGATAATTATTATAAATAAATAAAAACCCAATGTTTTCTTACAGACGACTCGCTCAAAAAATCAAAACCAAGACCACTAATATGTATTATGTACACATATAGATACAAGGGATAAAAATACAGAGCCGGATATATATATATATAGCTTTTTTTGGTTAAAGAAATATATATAGCCTTTAACACGTCTTAGAGAAAATAATTATTAATTTGATGTTCATTGTGTTTTCTTATTATATCCATAAAAAAACAAATAGCTCAACTAATTCGAATACTAAACAAATGTCACTCAAACTACAATAATACCTTAGACATGTCGTTTTTCTTAATATCTTATATATTGAATGCCCATCTCCATTAACTCGATGAAGCTAAATATTTGTAGATCATAAAATAATTGCAAAAGTATTTTTTTTTAAAATAATTTCTAAATATTTGTTGACTGGGCGAGGGAGTAGTTTATTATAAAATTCCTTTTGTGAAGCTGTTAATTATATTTTCTGAAATTTTTAGAATTAAAGAAAATGACAATCAAGATTTTGTAAATTTATTTTCTTCTAAAAATTTTAAAAAAAAAACTATTTTAATGAAAAAATCAACTAAAAACTACAAATTTTATTTTTTGGATTTATAGCTATTGCCAAAACCAAAAAATAAAAAACCAAAAGCAAAAATCCAGAAAACAAAAATTAAAGGAAAAAATTTTAAATAAAAACTATCACCATTTATAACCTAAAATAGAGATGGGCAAAATAACTGAACCCGATGGATATATACACGATTCGAATCGAATCGAATCGATTTTAAATTAAATAAACGTTTTTATGCATAAAAAAAAAATCTTTGTATGAGCGATTGAGCATTATTATTGGGAAGTGGGCTTTTTGGCACTTGAGACAAATATGGGTAATATTTGATACAAATCAATAAAATAGGGGTTAATAAGAAATAGTTATTTAAATTGTTCGTCCTTTTTGTTTTAAGAAAGAAAACGCAAAACCACTGAAAAAATGGCGACAGCGACGGGAAATGCGAGGGGAATCGGCGGCGGTGATCGCACGGCAAAATTGGTCGTTGCCGATCAGATATCTCAGGCCGTGAATTCCACTGCCAACCTTCTTCATCTGATGCGTCAGTCGTCTCCGTCTCAGGTGGTTTCTTCATTATATGTATACACATATGCTCTTATCTATATTGATTTCTATGTTTTTCAGGGTCCGATTGGAGGAATCAGGGCTAGATTCGATGTTTTTCCAGTGTTTGCGACGATTTTCTGTACTTTTCGTTGTCTAATTTTGATTGACAGAATTTCTTATAGAACTGAATGGAATACTCCGTTTTTGGCAAAAAGTAATTTCGATTGATCCCCAAATCTTCAAATCTTTGATCCTATCCTGATTCTCATGTGATGTTTTCCCCTTTATGAGGTAATTTTGGTCTGTGTTTATGGAGTAATAAGAGTTCAACTATAAACAGTCAGTGATCTCCAACCAAATTAACATAAAAAGCGCCATGGGTGAGGGTCTCTGATCCAATTTTATCTATTTGATTTGGGTTTGATTTTCTTTCGTCTCGTTTTAGTTCCATTAGTATTTTCTGGTTTTGATGCCACTAAAGGAATCTCCGTGAATATTTTAGAACATAGAACATAAACGGTAGCGCAAATCGTAGAGTGCATTTATAGGGAGTTAGATGTACACATAACTATGCGCAGAACAATGATGAATGATGCCAATGGTTTGTGATATTGCATTGTTTCTTTAGATTCTTCATGCCCAAACTCAGTTTAGGTTTCTATTTCACTGGCAAAGCGTTATCTGGCTTCATTTGGGTGAACTCTCAAGTCTGATATATTTGATGGGTAGTAGAATTAGGGATACATTTAACAAATTGCATTCAGTAAAACTCTGGTCTTCTTTAGTTTACGCGATTTTCTTCGCCGTGCTACTGTTTCATAACTTATCTAATGCGAAGAGTTAACACGGTTTAAATGTGTACCATCCACAGGCAAAGTTGGTAAAGCTCCCGAAAAATCTTTTGGCGAAATCCTCAATGACAAAAGCAACTGGACAAGTATGTAACTTCTCTAGCATTATGTATATATAACATTCTTGCAGTCATTTGTTATCTGTATGTGTATACTTTTTTGCAGGTGCTTGAACAGCTGCCTCAGGTGATTTCATCCCTGGATGGCCATATAGAAAGCGGACTGCACAGGTTCATATACAAATCTTTCCGTGCTTACTTGCATATGGCTAGATAGAATTTCTAATAGATTCAACCATATAGTATAACCCCGAGTTTTGTTTTCTGCACAGTGTTGTTCATCTAAATACCATAACACAGTTGCTCGAAAACATGGAAAGCCCCCAGCTTCGCGCTATTCGACAATCTTATCTATCCCCTTTGTACCAAATCCCTCACTCTAATCGTTTTTTCAATAATTAACGAGATTCCGAACTCTTAGGCAATCTAGTCCTCTTCTCCTGCAGGTCAAGCAAATCTCCTGAGGCCAACAACTGAAAGATGGGTGTTTCTTCTTGAACCAGGTACTTATGTCCAAACCCCGAAAAAGTGGAAAAAACCCGTCCATAGAATCAAATTCCCTTCTTCCGGCCCTAAGATAGACAATAACGCCCTTTTTTCACTTCAGATTCCTTGCTTTTGAGTCTTTCTTCGCTGAATGAATCGAATTTGATTCCACATTGAGCGTTTACTCCACGTCGTGCTGTTGCGGACAATTGGTTCTTCATGTCGTAGTTTTGCTAGTGTTTCTTATTCTATCCAATGACTAAGACATTAGTACCATGCATATATTGGGAAAAAATTGTATATATATATATAGATATATGTATTACTTGCATATGAGAGATTCAAATCTACATTAATTGGCCCATCCAATACAGATTCCCGATAGAGAGAATCTAAAACTGTGACTAAATCTTTACCATTTTATCTTTGCAATTTAGGTAATACATAATCTCACACCCCCAAGAGATAAGGGTGAATATAGAAATTTAAAGGCTTTAAATCTTTTATTTTATTTTATTTTATTTTTTACCTTAAAAATCAGGAGATTCTGTGTTGTTCTTACACACGTGACAACAGGCATGCCAATTGTCACACATACGAGGTTGCAATGAAATCTACACTTGTCCGATTTTTTTCTTTTTTTTTTTGGGTATAACCATCCAAATTGCGGTGGGATATCGTCCATATCTATACTATATGTGTGTAGAGTATATGTTATAAATGTGATGATATTCTTCTCTAATTAAATCAGTGTGGGGTTTGGTGGGCATGCATATTAATATTTTAAATGTTTTCCTCGTTCGGATTATAATCACGTGCGAAAACATTTGTCTAGCAAGCCCAACTGCCAAACTGTATTAATATCCGTCGTGGTCTACTTTTCTTCTGTGCTATATTTATTCAAATACTTGAACCGCTGAAACGACGTCGTAGTAGGGACGTAAGTACAAAGCCATCCCTAGTTTTTCTTATTAAAAAAAAAGAAGAAGAGAAAATCCAAATGTCGTGGAGAGAGAGAAGACGTTCTTCTTCCTCACCACCGCCACAGATAAAAAGGGCGCAGACGGAGAGAATACACGGACTCGGAGAGCCAACAGGCCTTCTTCTTCCTCTGAGATTCTCGAGAGCATAACCCTAATTTCTCTGATCGGCTCTCACTTCTCAGAATTCGCTGGGAGCTTCTTAGTGTGTGTGTGAGCCGGTGTAGTTATATACGTATACACAGGTCTAGCGGACGTGTATACGGGTATATATATTGCGTAATGGCGTCGCTGGCTCTGTCCTCTCCTCCCACCGCCGCCGCCGCCAAGACGTCGTCGTCGTCGCCGTCTTTGCCTTTCGTCTCTCGCGGCTCTCTCTCCTTCAGGACGACCGAGTCTCGGCCCCGATTCCCCGTCTCCGGCTGCGTCGTGAGTAATTTCTGAGAATTTTGTGAACTCCTTTGGTTGTCTACGAATCAGTATGGATGATATTTCCTTGAAATTCAATTTTTTTTTTGTTGACTTTACCTTTTTTTGAATCATTGTTTTTATCTGCTTTTCGATTGATTTCGTGTCAGACGTTGATGATCGTAAAAGGGGTTTAGGCTATGTATTTGGTTTTAGGTTCCGTTGCTCTGGAGCATCTTGTGAATGAAATCCTACTCTTGGTAGGAAATCGTGTGTTGATCACGTGAATTGTTGACTGCCTTTTCCCCCGCATTAGTTCCAGTACCCATTCCTTTGATCGAACAAATTGTTTGTTGCCATTGGGAAAATTCATGGTTGTAGGAGTGGCAGAGGGACTGTGCATGGTGATTTTGAGTTGTAGTCAAGTCTGTAAATTTCGATTCCCAATTCGGTACCTGTTTGTTCTTCTTTGCTAGAAATGCGATCTCACCGATTCAGTGAGTGTGGGAAACGGAAAACCCGGTATCCCGGCCATCAATGGGAAGACACTGCCTAAGTTCTTGGAATCTGCCGGGATGGAGAAATCAGTCAACAGAGCGAGCGGCAGGCTGAAGCTGTTCTCTGGTACAGCAAATCCTGCGCTTGCCCAGGTATCTGCGAGGCCGTGATCGTAGATTTCGTTTCGTGTGGTGAATATGATTACGATGACGATTTATGTCCACTTCTTTGTTTAACTCTGTTGGTGCTTTGTAAAGGAAATTGCTTGCTATATGGGCCTGGAGCTCGGGAAGATTAACATAAAGAGATTCGCGGACGGGGAGATATATGTTCAGCTACAAGAGAGTGTTAGAGGATGTGATGTCTATTTAGTGCAGCCTACCTAGAGCGTCCGCCAAGAAAGTCACAGCTGTGATTCCATATTTTGGATATGCCCGAGCTGACAGAAAGGTATTGTGTGTGTACATTCTGGCAGGTTTGAGATTAGGAATCCTGATACATTGGAAGTTATTTGCTTCTATCTGATTTTGTTCTATTTGATTTTGTGTTCCAGACGCAAGGGCGTGAATCAATTGCTGCCAAACTGGTTGCTAACCTTATAACCGAAGCTGGTGCAGATCGAGTTCTTGCTTGTGATCTTCATTCAGGTCAGTCCATGGGTTACTTTGACATCCCCGTGGACCATGTCTACTGTCAGGTATCTCCAATGTACGGTTCCCGAATGAGGAGCCTCGCTCTTCTGACTGCCGCTTTTGGGTCTGATCTTCATTTGCTGACATCTTTCATCGGTTTTGTGATGATCATTTTTTCAGCCAGTGATACTTGATTATCTTGCTAGCAAGTCGATTTCCTCGGGGGATCTAGTAGTGGTTTCCCCTGACGTTGGTGGTGTTGCCAGGGCTCGGGCCTTTGCCAAGAAACTGTCAGATGCTCCCCTTGCCATTGTTGATAAAAGGCGTCACGGCCACAATGTTGCCGAGGTAATAATTATTACTGCCCTTTTCTTAAAGGGTACGTTGCCTTCCTTGACAACACACGCCACAATGATATCATATCATGTTTTCATGCAGGTCATGAACCTGATCGGTGATGTAAGAGGAAAGGTTGCAGTTATGGTGGATGACATGATCGACACCGCAGGTTTAGTAAATCCCTCCAAATCTCTGTCTTGTCTTTTGATCCTTTTTCTCTAAACATGTTTACGTCACTAGAGACCCCTTCTCCTTCGCAGGCCAAACCTTCGATAAGACCATATTCAAACCTTAAAACCGAAACATCATTCTCCCTTTACTGAATTTCACATCCAAAAACCTTGAACCTTAAAAAAAGTTTCATAATTTCACATTCTAAAACACGGTCTGAGAAAAGGGTTAATGGAGATTTTTACTGTTATTCAGGAACCATAGTGAAAGGAGCAGGCCTTTTACACCAGGAGGGGGCGCGTGAAGTCTACGCGTGCTGCACCCACGCCGTTTTCAGGTTTTTTTACCGTTAACCCTTTTCTCGGATCGTGTTTCGGAACGTGAAATCCTGAACCTCTTTTCTGTCTTTCGCCGTGTCGAAAAAGTCCACCGGCGATCGAGAGATTGTCGAGCGGATTGCTGCAGGAAGTGATAGTGACGAACACACTGCCGGTAGAGGAGAAGAATTACTTCCCGCAGTTGACGGTTTTATCAGTGGCTAATCTTCTGGGCGAGACCATATGGCGTGTCCATGATGACAGCTCCGTCAGCAGCATTTTTCTCTGACCAACAATAAGGGCGCTTACCGGTTTATGTAGTTGGAACCGGTTTCCGGTCTAACCGGAGTCTTCTTTTCAATAAGAGAGTTGAAAAAAATGAAATTAAAGAGTTTCTAACTTCTAAACCGTCGAGTTGATGTCGTGTCACCACCGTCTTTACGCCTTCTTCTTTGGTAGTTTAGGCAATTTATTTTTTTTCCTCATTTGCTCTTTTTGGTTTTAGGATGTGATTTTGGATCATTTTTCTTTTTTCTTTTTCAATTTTTTTTTGGGACTTGGAGGTAGGGGTGGGCATGGATCGGATATCCGGGATTTTTGAGATATCCGTATTCGATCCGCACAAATATTCGATTTTGTTATCCGTATCCGATCCGTAATTTTCGGATATTTGCAATTTTGGATATTCGTAAAAATCACGAATATTTGCGGATATCCGTATACGACCTAAAATATTATAAAATTTTAAATTTAAATTAAATAATAAATTCAAATGTAAATAAAATATATAATCTATTTAAGATAAATGATAATTTTAAACATTTCAAATCAACTCAAATACAAATACAATTATAATTTATCACATACAAATATATTCAAAATTCAAAATTCAAAACATTAAACATAATAAATCTTAATATTCAAAAGATTAAAATTATAAACCTTTATATATAAATTTTTTTTTGAATCACCCTTAAAAACGTGTAAATATTAAGCATTTTAAATCTCCATATGAAATTATTCTTATATTTAATAATATTATTACAAAATACGGATCGGATCGGATATGTCGGATAATTCAATTTTAATATCCGTATCCGACAAATATCTCTAAAGAAATATCCGTATCCGATCCGTAAACTCTGGATATCCGAATTTTCGGTTCGGATACGAATCGAATAACGGATCGGTTCGGATTTTTCGGATATTTTGCCCACCCCTATCTGGAGGGGAACCCTCGTGGAAATATATTGTCAAGATTTAAAATTGAACCAAAATAGCAATTAAACAGTTAAAAAGTTGAAAAAAAGAAAAAAAAAATCCTTGGTGTAACTAAGCGGTAAATTGGAGGAAAAAAAAAACTTATCAAATAGATTAATTATCAAATAGTAAAATTAAAATTTTATTTTTTTTTCTTTTTATAAAAAATTTCATTATCATCTACTCTCGTTTTTTCTTATTAGCGGACTGATTTTTAACTAGGGAATTATTATATATAATAGAAGCGGGAACTAGGGTTTTTCAGGCCGCCGCCATGAAAATAGGAGGAAAAAAATCACCGAAGTAGGGTTTCTCTTGTCTGCATATATAAATACAACACCACACCTCCTCATCCGTCTCCAAAGGCTTCTGCTTCATGATTAAAGCTTGTCTATTAGGGTTTAACCATTATTTTTTGTTTTAACTTTTTTGTCTGTTTTTTCTTATCATATTTCTTCGAGATTTTCGGTGCTGCTGTGATGAATAAATTCTGTGTACCAGAGACGAAGTTATCTTCTTCGGTGACGGTAGCACATCCCTCTAAGAAGTTCTGAGCTCTTCTTCTTCTTCTTATTCCCAGTATTTCCCCTTTTTAATCCCCAATTTTGATTTTCGGTCGGTGGTTTGGTGTTTTCTTATCGAAATCGGATATGGGTTTGTTTTGGGTCGAGGTGACGATAGAAATTCACAAGTCTGTCAATCCACTGACAACTTCTGTGATGTATTTGTGATAATCCCGACAGGTTCTGATCGATCTATAAACCCTAATTCCAGCTTCCCCTAAATTGTCTCTTTCTTTATCTTTTGATTTGGCTTTCCTTCCAAGTCTGATTTAAAAAAAAAAACAAATTTCATCTTTTTTTCATCTGGGCATATGATGAATCTCATAATAACAAATGGGTAATTTGCATCTGAGATTATTACAATGATGTTTTATCACCTTGGAGAACTGATGCCCAGATCCAAATTTCCTCGAATTGTCTACCTATGTTGTTATCATCAACTTTTGTTTTTGAAATTCTCTTGGAATGCTTATGGGCAGGTGATGAAATTGGAATATGGTTAATGGGTAATTTGCGTCTGAATCTATATATTGATGCTAAATCACCTTGGAGACCTGATGCCCCTCGTTTTTCCTGTCAAAAACTATGATTTCTCAGATTCAACACGAAAAAACCCTAATTGTATAGTTGGATTCGTAACAAGTGGAAATTCTCAGCGATGACGAAAGAATCCTATTTTTGCCCCCGAAAAAACCGGAATTTAATTTCATCAAAATATTTTGCTTGTTAAATTGCGAAGGGAAATCAAAAAATTAAAAGAGTAGGATGAACAGTCCCTCACGCGCCTGTTTTTCCATTTCGGCCAAAATGGCCAATATCTATGGACTATAGTCCAGAGGTTTTGGGTCCGTGACGTCCACGCGCTACAGTTGCGCGTGTTCTACTTCCCTTCCCTTTGGGCATCTGCATTTTTCGCGCGGGGCGTGATCTTTTCTTTGGGCCAGATTGGGCCTAATCCTTTCAGCCCATTATTAAGTCTTATGTATGATGATTAATTATGATAAACCGATTATTAGTTTATAAAATTAAAACGAAAAGTAATTTTAAAAAAAGATAGGATCAAATCCACGCGTTGACGAACCTACAACTCTTCCTGATCTCACCGTCAACGCCAGTAAGAACATTGATACTGCCCATTTTCAGCATCGATTCGGCGAAATCAGCGAAGAACAAATCTCGATCGACGGCGTAATCCCAAACCCTCTTGAAGACGTATCCTTCGTGATCTTCCGAGACCAGAACGTTGTCGGAGATGAGCAGCCCTCGTCCTCGCAGGAGATTGACGAAGTAATGGTTGTCGAAATTAGACGGCGTCACGATGTCTAACGGCGTCAGTAGGTTGTCTCGGGTGGAGTCTCGGCACTGTGCCCTGAGGACGCGTCGGAACGTGTCGTGTCGTTTGAACCTGTCGTCGTAAAAGGTCTGCTCTGTGTTCGGTTGAGTTATCCTTTGCTTGAAGCTCACGCATCTCGCTTTTCCCATCGTGTGTGCCCCTAAATAAACTTTTATTTTACGTAAAAAAAGATTTGAAGGGAAAACTGTATAATGGTAATTGGGGTGATGAATTTGGTTCATATTCGAATAACAAAACCGATTTAAACTGAATATTGTATTCGTAACCGAACTCAATTTGATATAATTTTTGAAAATAAAAAAATCGAACCGAATAAAAAAAATTATTAACAAAAAATAAAAAATAAATCAAATTTTTATAAAAACCGAAATAATCAAATCCGAATATAAATCGGAGTGCAACCCAACTGCGGTTTATGTTGGGAAAACGATATAAGGAAATTATTGTAATAACTTAAAATTAGGGTATAGTTATCGATTTTATTGGTTCTTGCTTATTCAAAAGGTCCAAAATATTATCTTTATAGACCATAGTTATTTAATTTCGGTACATAATTATATTAGATTGGACCTGAGAGGGCGATGAGATCGTCGACGTCGAGGCCTTGTTCTTTGAAATTGGCGATGAGGCCTTCGAGAGAAGAATTGGGTGCCGGAATATATCTGTTGGCGCCCTCTAAACTTGCCTTCAATGAATCTCTCCTCCCAAGCAAAACTTCCCACCACGGTCCATTCCTCTGATTATATATAAGGATTTTAATTGAATGAAAAATAATTTGAAGAATTTAATGCTGATTAGAAGACATCCTAATATGATATATATATTTAATTTAAACCTGGGCTGAACGACTTATTTTGTTTTTTCGGGGTACGAACGAATGGTTTTAAAAAGATGAGGGACGGCATGGTATTATTTTTAATGGTCCTAAAGTCCTGATTTATTCCAAAATGACCCCAAGATTTTCATTTCGTCCCTCTTATGTGGCATCCGTGCTGCTCGAGGACACTCCGTTCCCACGCGCCCCTTCACCTGCTCTGACGGAAAATGACCAAAATCTGTGGACAATAGTCCAGGGTTTTGGGGTGCGTGACGTCCACGCGCTATGTGCGCGCGTATGATTTTTCGATTCACGCGCTAGTGAATCCATTTTGTTGGGTCACTGCTGGGCCCGTAATGGGTTTATTTGGGCAAATATTTTGGGCTTCACTAGAAATTTTCACTAGAAACTTCCTGGTAATATTTTATAAAACGGTTTATTCGGTTTGGTTTCGGTCATACTGTTTACTTTTGATTTGTTGCGGAACGACCTCGTAAGTTTTAATTCGATCAAGATCACCCACTCCCTAGTTCGGCCATTAGCGAAAAATGCAAGGAATGTATTACCAGGAAGACGGAGTCACGAGCGGCCATGGCGAGGATATCGGAGCAAGAGACGGTGAGAGGGCAAGCTTCCTCGAGAAGGTACTTTATGTAATCGATTACTTCGAACCCACGCAACGAATTCGCGTTCGGAGTCGCCTCCTTCTCGCTCACCATCTCCCCTTTCGTGTCCAATAGCACCGACCCGTCACACCCCTTCATACAAAAATTCCCGACACGGTAAAACTAGGGATGAAAAAGAAAACCGACAATTCGGATACTGATTCGACCTGCGGGGCAGATACCCGAATTTCGGATACACAAATACTATAGGAGATGAGATCGGATATTAATTTTTAAAAATAACTCGAAATTCAGATTCGGGTTGAGTACTACGGTATGAGACAGTAATTACCTGCAACTAACTTCTAGTGTCACCCGTGAATTTTAATTATATCACATCAAAATCTAAACCTTGGGGTTTCCTTCACTCGTTCCATTAATCTCATCACTTCAAGTCTTAGCTTGAATATTGATAGATTTGAATGAATTTAAATGAACTTCATAAATAATAAATATGTATTTGATTGATTTTGGATAAATTTATGTGCATAAAAGAATGAAAATTTGGTCAAAATCGGTTTGAATGTTCGGGTTCGGGTATCCGCGAACAGTGGAACATTATCTCGCGGGTATTCCAAATACGAATACCCGATCCACGGATACAATTATGGGGTAATAAAACATATAACACGAGATATCCGGATTATGGTTCAAAAATCCTGAAAATCTCGGGTATTCGACCCCGTGCCACCCCCTAAGTAGAACCCCTAAAAGAGAGAGACTGTCTGAGAGAGAGGGATTGAAGGGATACTGACCAGGACGAAGCAGTCATGGAAATGAAGGCGGAGAAGGGAAGCAGCCATCCGCGGATCTCTGAGGATGGCGACCTGGACGTTGTGCCTCACTATCTCCTCTGCCAAAGGGCACGTCTCTTTGTAGTAACCCTTCATTAGATTCCCATCACTCCCATCTATAATCCCCCAAAACGCCATCACTGCTATCCACACCTTCATCTTCACCTCCATTGCAAGATATACAGTCTCCCGTATATATGTGTGTATATATATATGTGTGTATGGGTGGATGGGTGTGTGTCTTTGTATGTTACCTGATGTCGTTATGTATGTCTTCACACCCAACTCTGTTACATTGGATGTTCTGTTTTTTTTTTGGGGTTCTGTCAAAGTTTGATACAACTAATAGGACCTAACCTTCGTCTTCTTGGCTATTGTAATGATCCACGCTACAATATTTAAATCTCAAGAGGCTATTAAAAAAAATGTCGGACCGAATCAGATCAGAACCAAGATGAATACAATAAATAACAATAATATTCATGCAGGTAGTAATCCTCACAAAGACTACACACAAAACACAGTTTTACAGAGGTAGACTTCTACGCCAAGGCAATTCTTCAAGGAAAAGAGAGAGAGAGAGAGAACGATGATGGACCTTATGGACATTAGAAAACGGAGGATTTGTTAGATGAACTCACATGACAATACAACGGCTCCGTTCCTCGTTTTGTTGTGCAGGCATTTGCTGGAATCTGTGAGACTCTGATGGGTTGTACGTGAACTCCGATGTGTCGAGGCCGTACTGAGTCAAAATTCCACGAAAACCAACCATAAGCTTTTTTGTTTTGCTCAGTTTAATATATTTACGGTGTAAAACACTTCCAAATTTTACACCAAAACTCGTGAGCCAGCTTGCTGCTGACTCATTTTTACACGAGTCGAGTCAAGGTATTTTTCTGACTCGTTTAAAAAAAGGGTTCTCGAGCCAATTAATGGCTCGACCGAACCAGTCGGCCAGGCTACGAGCTTGCTCGTGAACCACATTTTTTTATAGCATTTTATTAGTTTTTATCATTCTTTAATATGTTCTAATATATTTAAAAAATGAGCCGACCTGAACTGAGCCCAAAAAACTTGAGATTGTGACAATCCGAATTGGGCCAAACCAGCAGAGGGGGTGTAAAATGAGTCAAGACTCGTGAGTCAGCTCGCGACCCACACTACTAGTGTTTAGACATGCCAAGTCAAGGGTTTTCTGGCTCGTTTAAAAAACAGATTCGCGAGCCGAGTTAGGATCAAGCATTTTCTGGCTCGTTTTTAAACGGATTGAGCCGAGCCCAAAAATTTTGAGATTTTGACAATCCGAGCCACCTCGTTTTACACCCCCTACATAAATAAATCCATATACATGCCTGTCCATGCCTTTTGAGGTTGGATGTTACCTTTTCTCTCATACGTGTGCTCCAAGCGTCATTCCGGCTAGGGCGTTGATCCAAGGTAGGGGCAACCGGGACACCTGTTGCAGCAACGGGTTGGCGGTTGATGAATGGCTGCCGGATCTGTTGCCTTGGAACGATAAGGTCTTCATCACTGTCATAGTCTGGTGGAGCATTGGCCGCCCTAACCATAAGGGCCAGCAAGAAAAGCAAAGCCTGCGATTAACAAAATGACAGAATAATTTTAGAGATGATATGACACAATACAACACAATCTATACCCCCTTTTACTGAAAAATAATATAACCATTAATAAGATGACCCAACAGCGTGTTTGCACCATAAGTTAATGTGCTCAAGGAAGATCTCTTGCTCTTACCTCCAAGACAACTGCTCCGAGAGCAACCCACTTGACAATCTTCCAGTTATCTTGCAGAAATTTATAGATCATGTTGAAATTTCCTGTTCTATCAGCTGGAATTTCCTATAGAATGCGTAAAAGGAAGGGTGACCAGAATTAGCAGACAACTTTTTTTTTCCAGGTAATGTCAACTTCAGAAGGCAAAGAGTAACTTGGCTCAAGAAAAAAGGCACGGAAAGAAACCTGACCTTTTTCCAACTCTTGTCGAAGAATATAAATGCTGCGCATCCAAGCTCCACTATGATCAACAAGATCACAAGCGCAGAATACTACGCTAAATTTAAGGAAATAACAACTTAAAGTTTTATGTTCACCACAACCACAGGAAAGGAGCTCCAAAAGCATTAACATAAAAAACCTAGGTATATAACGGAGTTCGTAGCACTGCATTAATAGTGCAAAAAGGATTTTGAGAAGCACTCACGCATCTGTAAGCATATAAATATACAAATACCTTCATGGAAATGATTAAGATAATCAAGTTCAGGTTTAAGGATACACAAGACAAGCAGCAGCCATTCCTTGTACAAGTCCCAACACATCCACAGCACGAGACAACAAACAGAACTACTCCGATACCGATGAACAAGTATATGAACCTGCATTGGCATAATACACAAAGCAAGACCACTTCAGGCTGGGAAGTTATTAAAAACCCAGAGAGAGAATGAAACAAACGTTGCTAAAAAAGATAGAATCAGACAGACAAATGTAGCTACAGCATAAGAGATGCTTCGGGAAGAAATGCATAAAAACGATGTAGTTTATAACTGGAAAGGACATACCAAGCTTTGGGCAGCTTGTCGAAAATATCATTTGATAAAGCAACGACCATGAGCATGGGACGTCCAAATGAGACATAACCATCGTCGCCTGTCTGAGTGACCATATGAGAATTATCCGTTGCTCTCTGGTACTCCACGAACAAGTAGATACCATATCCAACCATGCCAAGCCCCACAAGGGCCAGCAAGAAGTTGAGAAACTTCAGCAAACACTCCAAGCAACCTCTACAGGCCATTTTTTTTACCACTCAGAAGATTTCCGATTTCGCCTGGGTATTCCTCAATTCATCAGCCCCACGATCAATCCTACAGCATAAAACCGCGTTCAGGAAAATGTCAGCAAATCATTTCATTGGTTTCGCCTTATAAAACCTAGCAAGTTCTTTGCACATATCAACAGAAACTCATGGGATCCGGCATTCACTTAACCAGCATATTCCCAGAGAAAACCATTTCTACAACTCAAACATACTTCTAAACAAACCTAAATCCAACAGAAGTTATCTTCCGTGCCAAACGGATTCCACACGAATTTCTCCTCGTATACAGAACGATACAGCAGCGAATGTGATCAAATCCAATAAAACTTCTCTAATCAAAAGAGAAACAGAAACAATAACATCAAATTACAACTGATAGGAAAAGACTACGAAAATCTGCAGCAAGAAATTCCGGGAAAATTATCGAAGAAATTACGGACGGAGAGCTCAGATCGAACAATGGAAACCGAACAATTGCTCGGAATTCCGGAATCTAAGCAAGAAACTGACCAGGAAAAAAGGATTACAAGAACTCACGAAGAATTTCCAGATGGTTCTTCGATCTCCGCAAGGTCTCGAAGGTTTTGTTCTTGTCGCCGAGAGGAAGAGAGAGAACAAAAAAAAAGGCGAAGGCAGGTCGCTTTACCATATGCCAGCTGGAATTTATGCATTTTTTAAAGTATAAAATGACGGATATAACCTTCCAGGTGTCCCACCGCCGTCCATAGTATACGTATCATAACTTATAATACTGTATATTATTATATTATTTTGCGGAATAAATTTTTTATTCTTTTTTGTTTTTGTATTTTCTGGGCATTCGGATTCTTCCATGAAGAACAAAGATTTTGGACACAGCCCTTTGGAATGATAACAGTCTCTGTCAGTTTAGTCTCATGCAAGAAAAAACATGCCCTGTCAATGGCAAGACATAATCTCCTGTCTGCATATGGGGAAACTCCCTTTCCTGGCAATATCTTATAGATCTTCAGAAACGTATTGGATCTCGGAATCTGGCTATGAAGCTAAATTCGTTATAAAAACCGCTCAAAGTTGGATCCTTTACAGGTATCAACAATGGCGGTTTCCTAAAGTTTGAGTTTTTGCACGAAACACAAAGTGGGAAAATCAGTTCTGTTTTTTTTTTAAGAACTCTGTATTTAATGGAGATCTTAAGCTGAAAGCTGTCGGAATTGAACCTTTTTGGAGAATAGCTTGAATGCATGCTCTCTCTGTCAATAAACTTGGATGCTTTCTCTCGAAACCGTTCTTCAATTCGACGGTTCCTTCCCGTCGATTCCTTCGCTTCTTCGGAACTCCGGCATCAACCGCCGGAACCCATTATCGGAAAATCTCTCCCGACGAAGCCCTTTTGCTCCGCCGACTCTCTCATGGCCGCCCACGAGATGCCCACCAAATGCTTGCCGACATTTTCCAGAGAGATCGTCATAAGGGTGTCAAGTACTGGACCTCGATCCTTACGAAGTATGCAAGATCCGGATTCGTGGACGAAGCTAGGGTTTTGTTCGAAGCTATGCCGGAGAAGAATGTCGTCACGTACAATGCGATGTTATCTGGGTATGTCAAATGCGGGAGAATGTCCGGTGCTTGGTCTCTGTTCCGGGAAATGCCCGAGAAGAATGTCGTTTCATGGACTATGATGCTCTCTGCACTGTCGGAAGAGGGGAAGGTTGAAGATGCGGTCAAGATGTTCGACGAAATGCCTGAGAGAAATATAGTTTCATGGAACACGTTGGTCACTTGTCTGATAAGGAACGGTGACTTGGAGAAGGCGAGACGAGTCTTCAATGCAATGCCTAGCCGCGATATCGTATCATGGAACGCTATGATTTCTGGGTATGTGGAGAATGACATGATGGAGGAAGCTAGGGTTCTGTTTGAAAAGATGGAGGATAGGAACGTGATTACATGGACGAGTATGGTGGATGGGTATTGCAGGATTGGAAATGTTCTTGAAGGGTATAGACTATTCAGGGAAATGCCCGCCAGGAATGTTGTTTCTTGGACAGCCATGATCGGCGGATTTGCTAGGAACGAGTTCTACCGAGAAGCTTTGCTTCTCGTCCTTGAGATGAAGAAGGATCTTGCTGTGAAACCGAACGGGGAGACCCTTGTCTCGATTGCTTATGCATGTGCTGGTCTTGGTTTCGAGTTTCACCGTCTGGGCAAGCAATTGCACGCTCAGGTTTTAGCCAGTGGTTGGGACAATATGGATCAAGAAGGAAGATTGGGGAAGAGTCTTGTTCATATGTATGCTTCGTTCGGTCTTATGGGCTTAGCACGCTCTCTGTTCAACCGAAATTCCGCTGACTGTGATCTCCAGACCTGTAATATGATGATCAATGGTTATCTAAGGATCGGGTCTCTGGAAGAGGCCGAGATTCTGTTCGAGGAAGTGAAGAGCTTCGGGGATAGGGTTTCTTGGACATCGATGATAGAAGGGTATTTCGAAGCGGGGGATTTGCAGAAAGCCTTTGATCTGTTTCGTGAGATTCCCAATAAAGATGGCATTACATGGACGGTGATGATCTCGGGTCTGGTCCGGAATGAGCTTTTGTTAGAGGCTGCTTCTCTTTTTTCGGAGATGTTCAATCACGGTCTCGAGCCACTGAACTCGACTTACTCTGTTCTTCTCGGTGCAGCGGGTGCCATGGCGAATCTTGATCAGGGGAAGCATTTGCACTGCATGATCATTAAGACAAAGTACTATGATACCGATCTGATTCTTCAAAACTCTCTTGTCTCCATGTACGCCAAATGTGGAGCCATTGAAGAGGCTTACGGGGTATTCTCAAGGATGGTTCACAGAGACACAGTCTCATGGAACTCCATGATAATGGCGTTCTCACACCATGGCCGAGCAGAAGAAGCTCTGCAACTGTTTAAACAGATGCTGGATTCGGGAACAAACCCTAACTCGATCACATTCCTTTCAATCCTCTCAGCCTGCAGCCATTCCGGACTGGTCACAAGAGGGTTCGAGCTATTCAACGCGATGAAGAACACGTACTCAATCCAACCGGGCATCGAACATTACGTATCGATGGTAGATCTTCTGGGACGAGCCGGCAAACCGAGAGAAGCCGAGGAATTCATCTCGACACTGCCTTTCACACCGGACAAGACGATCTACGGGGCGTTACTGGGCACGTGCAGGATCGCTGGAAAAGACACGAGGACTGCAGAACGAGCTGCAGAGAAGCTGCTGGAGCTCGACCCGGGAAACGGCCCGGGCCACGTGGCGCTGTGCAATGTGTACGCTTGGAGTGGAAGGCACGAGGAGGAGCGTGAGGTGAGGAAAGAGATGGGGTTGAAGGGAGTGAAGAAGAGCCCTGGATGCAGTTGGGTTGTGGTCAATGGTAAAGGTCATGTCTTTCTGTCTGGTGATAAGGTGACTTGTGAAGTTGTTCATACAACTCTGTCCCTCTTGTGCGGTTTGCCCGAGGGACAAGAACAAGAAGATTGGTCCGTTTCTGACATTGAAAGCTGACAATGTAATGAGATATGATGATGGTGGTTCATATGCTCTCTCTGTTATCAGATCTGAATTCAAAGTATAAGATCAAATATATAAGAGTTTTTTTTTTAACAAATAGCAAAAGAACCTTCCGTATGGTTCAGAGGGTTCAGTTATAACTGTCGACCAAACTAAGCGGAAAAAGAAACTCTCTCGAGACACGTTCCCTCGCTTAAATATCGCCATTAACGTTAACGCAAACACGTACTCTCTCTCTCTCTCTCTCTCTCTCTCTCTCTCTCTCTCTCTCCCTGAGCTTTTCTCTTGTTCTTCAGGTGATCTGCTATGGCGACAGTTGGTCAAATCTTCGTTGGAATGTCGCCGAATCGCGCTCTGTCTTCCTCGAGGAGTATTGGAGGCATGCCTCCGCCGCTGCGGCGAGTCCTGATCGGCGCCGGCGGCCGGTGCGG
>NW_010968045.1:6399-13265 GCF_000463585.1 Tarenaya hassleriana | reverse complement strand
GTCCTGATCGGCGCCGGCGGCCGTTGCGGCGTCGCTCCGAGGCGGACATTTTTCTCCGTCAGATCGATTAGGATCGCCGGCGAGAGCCAGCACGTGAAGGCTTCTGCGGAAAATGGCGCTCTTGACGTCGTGAGTTTCTCTCTCTCTGATTTTCCATTTCTGGGTCTTCTCGTTTCTTTCCGTGTTCGTCACGTTCCGTGTCTTCTCCACTGTTCGATTCCGATGGTTCTGTTTTTGTTTCTGTTCTCGTCGTTTTCGAAAATGAAACTATAAACTTTGATGCTACAATGAAGATGCATTCCAATTTGAATCGCATTCTATGCAATATCAGAACCCTCCGATTGGATACGATTCCAGTGTCATAAACTTCAATTCATCTTCGGGATTTGGACGAAATTTTCAAATTTCCTGACCCTTTTTTGCCTCTGGGTGGTCATTGAAGGGAGAGATGGATTCTTCAGTGAGCCCATATGAACTGGTAGATCCCAGAATAAGCTCCGAATCCCGCAGAAAAACCAAGATCGTGTGTACGATCGGACCCTCATCGAGCTCCCGTGAAATGATATGGAAGCTTGCTGAATCGGGAATGAACGTTGCTCGTTTGAATATGTCTCATGGAGACCACGCTTCTCACCAGAAAACCATCGATCTTGTCAAGGAATACAACTCTCAGTTTGCAGATAAAGCCATTGCCATAATGCTCGACACAAAGGTAAACCTCTTATGCTTTTTACTTGTCCTTGTGATTCATGAACATTTCTTACAAAAGTCTACACATTGTTTATTTGCTTGCGTAGGGACCCGAGGTCCGAAGCGGGGATCTTCCTCGGCCGATTCTGCTAAAAGAGGGTCAGGAGTTCAATTTTACGATCAAGAGAGGTGTCTCGACTGAAGACACTGTCAGCGTAAATTACGATGATTTCATTAACGATGTTGAAGTCGGAGACATACTGTTGGTAGATGGTAAGAAGCATATATACATACATATAAAAGTGATAACTCTGTGTTCGTGGAGTCGTTTTTTAGTTCATTTTGTAACGGGTGACGAGTTTTTTGTGTCCGTATATTAGGTGGAATGATGTCGTTGGCTGTGAAATCAAAGACGGGAGATTTGGTAAAAAAAGGACGTGAAAAGCAGAGGACTTAAAGAGTGCGACTCTACCTTCTATAACAGGTCGATATCCGATTTTCGTATCCGTCATTACACATTAAGCTGGTTTTCTTTTATGTTCTTGTAATGACCACACTATGTTTTTTGTGCATTTTCAGACAAAGATTGGGAAGACATTAAGTTCGGAGTGGACAACCGAGTTGATTGCTACGCCGTCTCTTTTGTTAAGGATGCTGAAGTTGTCCACGAGTTGAAGAATTATCTCAAAAGTGAATCTATCTTCCTCTTCTTTTCTTCTCGATCTCCCATTATATCGTGTTAGAATGCTGTTAAGGGCATTGATTTCGGTAATAAAAATTGGAACTTTGAATGTTTTTTTCACAGGATGCAAGGCGGATATTAGCGTGATAGTGAAAATCGAAAGCGCAGACTCTATACAGAATCTCCATTCTATCTTATACGCTTCCGATGGGGTCGGTTTCGGCATCTTTCTACTGTCACCACGGATTATCTGTTGCTTGGTTCTGAATATCCATGGATGCTTTGTCAGGCAATGGTTGCTCGTGGAGATCTTGGAGCTGAACTTCCCATCGAGGAGGTCCCGTTATTGCAGGTAAATACATACATATATATATCAACATTTAGAAAATATATGATGGTCTGTTGATATGAAAATTGCAATTTGTGATTTTTGATAACCATTCAGGAAGAGATCATTAGGAAGTGTAGGAGCATGAAAAAGCCGGTGATTGTGGCCACAAACATGTTAGAGAGTATGATTGATCATCCTACGCCTACAAGAGCCGAAGTCTCTGACATTTCCATTGCAGTACGTGAAGGCGCCGATGCAGTCATGCTTTCCGGTGAAACAGCCCATGGAAAGTTCGTAACTTTTCAAACATAAACCCGCATTTCTATTACCCGAGAACTCATATCGTAGTAGCGGTTTCATGTATCTGAATCTTCAAAATTTCCGTTGTTTCGTTCTCTGATGTTAGGTATCCTCTGAAAGCTGTTAAGGTAATGCATACAGTGGCAATGAGAACTGAAGCAAGTCTCCCTGTCAGAACGTCAGCCATAGCCGGTGCTTACAAGGTACACCTCACTCGTCGATTTTGCCTGAAAATTGTCCCGTTGAATGATCCCTCGGGCAATCTGAACGATAAAGACGACATATTTGTTGAAGGTGCACATGGGTGAAATGTTTGCTTTTCATGCTGCTATAATGGCGAATACCTTGAAGACACCGATAATCGTATTCACCAGAACCGGATCCATGGCCGTGCTTCTAAGCCATTACCGTCCTTCCTCGACAGTTTTCGCCTTCACAAATGAGTGAGTAATTACCGATATTTGTTATTTCACTGAACGTTGATTTGTTTCGCTTAACACGAGGCGATCCCGGAACCATTTTTCAGGAGAAGGATAATGCAAAGGCTGGTTCTTTATCAAGGTGTCATGCCCATATTCATGGAGTTCTCTGATGATGCGGAAGATACATTTTCCCGGGCTCTGAAACTGTTACAGGTACCTTTCCGAGATCCCTCTTCTTCTGTCTTTACGATGATTTTTTTTCCTCTTTTTGCTTTGTTCCATTTCCGAACATAATGCTTCAGGACAAGGAAATGTTGAAGGAGGGACAACATGTTACTCTTGTCCAGAGCGGAGCACAACCCATCTGGCGTGAAGAATCAACACACGTCATTCAAGTTCGCAAGATTTAAAAGGGGTGATTCTTCTAATTCCCGATCTTCCCGTTTTCATCTTCTTTCTCTCGCTCTCCTCTGTGATTATCGTTCATGGTGAAACAGAGAATGGTATACGTTTTAGGTTCTTGAAGGTTGTAGTGTTTTAGGCATCAGACAAAGATTTCAAGAACTCTTCATCTTTGTAAAAAGACTAATCTGATTGCTTCTTTATTCATCATTTTTGCTTTAACAACACCCGGAAAAAAAAAAAACAAAGGCATATCTCATCACAGACATTAAACCCTTGAATCCCCTTCTTGCTCCTCATCACTCTCATCATCGTCGTCGTCATCGTTGTCATGGTCTCGTGTTCCGTCTTTTCCTTCTAGTTTAATGCACTTGTACCACTTTGCACAAGCAACATACACAACCAGATCTACACTCGTCAGGACAGCGAGGAGGAAGTAGAATCTGTCTAGGTGACCCTTGTTGAGATTCCTCGGGATCCAACCGGGCATGTGATCCTCCGTCGAGATCTTCATCACCATTGTCACTAACAAGCTGCTCACAAAGTTACCCATCGACATCGACATCATACACAATGCACTCCCGAAGCTCTTCAGTCCATCCGGAGCTTGCGCATTGAAGAACTCCAACTGACCCACGTACATAAACACCTCCGATGCTCCGATCAACGCGTATTGAGGTACCTGTTGGATTAAGATGTTTGCATCAGTAGTAGGGTTTAAGGTTCGGAATTTAGGGTTTCGGGTTTTAATGGTTTCTTTTCTTACCTGCCAGAAGATGCTGAGGGAGCTCGAGCCGTCGCAGTGAGTACAAGCCTTGTCTGCATACTTGAGCCTGTAGCACTCGACGATTCCGGCAGACAACATGGCCACAACAGCGATCACGAGGCCAATGCCCATCCTCTGAAGCTCGGTAAGTCCCCTCGACCCGTCCTTTTTCCTGAACCGACTAGCCAGCGGGTCAAGAACTCGACGATACAGGAATATGAACACTGCAACGCTCAGTATATCGAAGCTTGACATGCTTGCAGGTGGGACCTTGAAGTTGTTCCCGACAGTCGTCTTCATGGCCGCACCTTGCTCGACGAAGAGAGATGCCATCTGGGTGAAGACGACAGAGTAGATGATGGTGCAGAGCCAGATGGGCATCAATCTCAGAATGCATTTCACTTCCTCCACTTGATTCACTGGACATAGCCGCCATGGATCCACTCTTCCCTGTTTCTGATCTTCCAGATCTTTCGCCGTTATGTAAGCTGCCTTGTCCAAGAACCTACAAACAAGACAACAAAACGACAAAAAAGTGTTAATGTCCGGTAAGAACATCATTAAAGTGATGTTTGGTAACTCTGTTCAAAGATATTGAACACTCACTTGAACTCATCAGTGTGCATTATCCTCCTAGCTCCATTCGACGTCTTTTTATCATCTCTATTTCCATCATACAGGTCCTCTCTTCCATGCCCCGAATCAATCTCCACCGTCCATTTCTTCACGGCGGCAATCAAGACCTGGCAAAACCTCGAGAGAGGATTTCCGCTCGGTTTAAAATGGCGATACCGAGGGGTTCCCATCATGAAGAGGATCAATGCCACGAGGGCCGAGCCAGTTGACGCCCAAAACCCGAGTGCCCACAAGCCCTCGTCTTCGAAATACCCGAGGATTGTGTTCGAGAAGAGAGATCCGAGGTTCAAGGCCAAGTAAAAGTAGCTGAAAAAGGCGATCTTGGAGTAACCTTCTTTCGGGTTTTCCTCGTCGAACTGATCGGCTCCGAACGTGGCAATGTTGGGTTGGTAACCTCCGTTCCCCAACGCGACCAGATAGATCGAGAAGTAAAACAGAGAGATCTCCATTGTCGTGTGCGAACCGCAGGGAGTGAGTTCATCTCCACAACCTTTCGGTCTGATCAGGAAGAGGTAAGAAGACAGTGACAGTGACATCAAACCCTGCATTTTCCATCCATATATATATAATCACATAAATCTATAATATACGGTATAAATAAATGTACGTATATATGTGTGTACGTATATGCAGACGTACCACGACGAAGATGACTTGGAAGATGGCACAGGTCTTGAAACGGCCCCAGTAGGAATCGCTGAGAAAGGCTCCGACAAGAGAGAAGATATAGACAGTTCCTGTCCATTTGCTAACGTTGTTGGCCGCGTCTGCGTTATTCTGCTGCAGAACGCGCGTCAGGAACAGCACCAGATTCACTCCCACCCCGAAGAACGCCAACGTGGCAAGCCCCTGGTTCACTGTTCACGGTTTAAACCGGTTAGATGATAACCGAAAGTACCGGTTTAAGCCCGGTTTAGTACGCACGGAATGGAAGCATTAGGGTTTTGATTATTGGAGGGGGACATGACAGGAACCAGAAATCAATGATTTGTGAAATAAGGTTACGTATCCATCAAGTTGACGTTTAACATAATATAATAGTTGGACAGTATTCAATGACTAGTACTACTATGGCTCCATGTCACAAAATAAACTATATATTAAAATTTTTTATATATGAAAATGGAAATATATATATATAAGTGTTACATATTAGATTGGTCGATACAAATGGGTTTTGCTTTCTTTGTTTAAAGCGATGATTATGATGACCACTCACCCCACCAACTTGTACCGACGTCTAATGATATGTAACGTATACGTCCCACGTGGAATTTATATTACAAAATATTTCTAAATTTCTATATACTTTTGCTATCCATGTATATTCCCACTTTCGCATACATATAATATATATATATATGACAATTGAATTAGTGAGATGGATTCCACCCGCCTTATAGAAACAAGAAAGCGAGTTTACGATGTTTCTATAGGTTTCTAAAAAATGGTAATTCTTTTAGAAATCTGATTATGATATATATATATTTATATATGCGTATATATGATATATCTATATATAAATATAAATTGGAACGGGGAAAAGCTAAATGTTTGTCCAAGAAAATAACGTGAGGGGATACACGTGGCAAAAGCGCACGCCATGCAAAATCAAAGAGGAGCAATTACGTGTAAGGCAACGTATAATTAATTTCCAATGGCAACATGCTTTTCTTGCTCTATTTGTCATTACCACTTTCCCTAAATAACTTTACCTTCATTCCCTCAATAATTATCTATACATACATACATACATACATACATACATACATATAAATATTTATTCCCTATTTTTTTTTCAATTTTTTTTTCGGGTTTAAGTGCCACGGCATGCAGCTACGTTCGAACACATGGATTTGTCTCGACACGAGATCGCTCATGTCAGAATTTTTTTTGTCGCAAACCCTAATTTCTCGTCGTCGCTTTCGTGGTTTCTTGTAAGTGATAGCTTATCGAGTTAAAACACTACACTTCACATATTCGGATGCATATAAATTTACACATACTTGTATACATATACGTGAAAGGTGTGTGTATGTATATATATATATAAATACATAAAAGGTGTATATATATATGGTATCTTACCGAAAAGGACGTGAAAAGCAGAGGACTTGTGGACAAAAAGGAAAGGAAAAAGATTATTTTTCCTCGCGAAAAAATAAAAGCTAATTACCTAAACTTGTATTGATTCGTAAAAGAAAAAAACAATGAAACTTGTTATTAAAAACAGATATAAGATTCAATAATTCGATATCTTTGGAGACGCAAAACAAAATCAAACTTGTAAAGCAACGAGATCTCATCGTCATTTTTTGTTCATTTCTGAATTAAAAAATTAATATTGATAAAATCTCTTAGCTCTATTATAAGATACGTGTTTGTGGGTATCGATATATATATATATATATATAGAGAGAGAGAGAGAGATGGAGAGAGAGAGAGAGAGAGACGTACGGAGAATGACAGAGCCAGCGACCCATTGTCCGGACTTGGAACGAAGAGCAGGACGACCATCCCAATCCACAGTTCCATCTCTCGTGCTTTCTTCTTCTTCCTCCTTCTCTTCTCTCTTTTTCATCTGCATTTATTGTTATTATCATTATTATTATTATTATTTATTTATTTATTTCCCTA
>NW_010968045.1:2033-6248 GCF_000463585.1 Tarenaya hassleriana | reverse complement strand
TCCCTACACTCACCCACCATTCTTTATTATCATACACATATTCATGCATATAATAAAATTCCGACAACGACAAGCTTAGTAACTTCGACCTAGTTTGTGTTTCTTGTTTAACAAACCCCATATCTTTTTTTGTAATGTGAATATATATCTTTGAAGCCTTTCTACACTGCCATTTTTTTCTGTACCAAATCCGGAATGGCACAAGAATGAATACTAATGTAGTGCTAAAAGCGATACAAAATCGAATATCATGAGACGGAAAAAAATGAAATGAAATGGATTGATCGATTTAGTTATGAATTACGGGCTGAATATAGAGGTAATTAACGTTTTTTTTTAAAAAAAAATCTGTTCAAAAGAAAAAAAATGATATGAAAGTATTAATTTTAATTTTGTTTGCACATAAAGATTGTGACCCTTTCCATCAATCGCGTCGAGCATCATGCCCTTTTGCCACCTTTTTTTTTGTACTAATGTTCATGCTCTTCTTGAATCCACCCCAAAGTTTTAGTAACTTATTATATATGTATATATATATATATATCCCTTCAAGACATGGTACTTGTAGTGATGTATATATAAGAGCATATATAAGAGCATATGGAAACAAAAGGAAAGAAATATTGAAACGAACCTTTGTGCTATACATCTCAAGGCAAGACATGGTACTTGTAGTGATGTATATATATGTGTGTATATTTATCTCTGCGTTTGAGGAAAATAGTTAATAAATATGATGGAATGATGATGATGATGATGATAAGAAGAAGAATAGTGATATCTTCTGGTTGGATCGGAGGGTTTGATCTTTGGGGAGTGACAATAGAGAATTGGAACTAAGAAGAGAAAGAGAGGAAGCAAAGAGAGGAGAGACAAAGTTGGATATGGAGAGAAGTGAAGAATGGGAAATGAGAATAAATAGAAGTTTGGGAGATTATTTGGACGGTGGAGATTTTACACGGGACACCCACATGCCCTCAATATCTGTTTATTTTATTTATTTATTTATTTTAAATACATTAAATCAATGTTTTTTTTAAATTATTTGTTTTAAATGTTAATTATGCGAAAAAATATTAATTTTGATTTATAATATTTGTTTTTGTGTGGCTGAAAGAATCTTATTGGAGGTGGGGGCTGAGGAAGGGGAGAGGCTGGGGGAAGAACTTCTTTGAAAATTATCAGACTTAATCCAATATGCTCAATAATTGAAACATTATTCTCAACAAATTAAAATGGAAAATTCCAAGTGATTATTCACACACACATATATATATATATATATATTAATATATATAAGAAAAATAATGTTGTATTGGTTATTAAAATAAAAAAAATAGAAGGAACTAAAATCAGAAAGAGAAAAAATAAATATTCCGGTGTTATTTTAAAATGAAAATTTTTGTTTTCTTGACTAGAAAATGTATGTTTGATTTCACCAATCTAATATTATTAAAATGGAAATTCCATTTATTTTTTAAAATTTCTTGATTAATGTCACATGTGTTTTGTTTTTAACATTTAAAATCAGAAACACTACAGTGGAAGCATATCGGAATTTTTGGACTCTCTCTCTCTCTCTCTCTCTCTCTCTCTCTCTCTCTCTCTCTCTCTCTCTCTCGTGTTTGTTTCTACAGACAAGAGTGTTGGTGCACATACATGAACATGACCTTAAAATAGTTTCATGGATTTGTCCTTTTTTTTTTCCTAATTGTTTTAGTGATTTTTTTAAATATGCTAATTTTTGACATCGACCCTTCTCTTTTTTTTTAATTAAATTTCGAATTTCCGAATTATCCAATTAAATTACACTTCGTGTGGACCAGAAATTATAAGAAAAAAGAAAATACAGATCCATATGTAGACATATGGATATATGAGTACGTGTAATATTTACAACCAAGTATTTAACTACTTACTCATTAATATCGTTACATGAATATTAGTCTTATGAATATATTCTATGTTATCGAAATTATTGAAAAATTGCGTTAGAAAAACTCGAGTATTTGATTATATAACGACAAAATTTTCTAGATTGTAAAAAATATTAATTTTTTATAGTTATTTCGTCAATCATGTTTAAAACATACTACCTTGTTACAGATTAAATGAATAATCCTTATAAAACTATTAAATACAATTTATATAAATTAAGAGTTACTAAATGTAAAATTTATTGTCATAATCGTAAGATGATGATATAATATGTTAATTTTAATCAATTTTGAGACACAAAGTCAATACACTTTATTGGTACTCTAAACATATATGATTTTTAAAAAAATATCATCTCAATAATCATGTGATATTTTAAGTATCTAAAGCTTGGTTTTATTGATTAAAGATCTATAAAATTCGAATATTGATCCAAAAGTAAAAAAAATACAATAAAAATAGAAAATAGTTTTTTTTTTATTCCATCTCGCCGTGCATCCATAAATTCAGTTTTATTATATTTAGAAGACAAATAAGATATGGTCGAGAGTATGTTTCATTTATGTTTATGGTGTGGGAATATAATGGGTGAGAGCTGTTCAAATAAATAAATAAATAAATAAATAAATATATATATATAATAATAATAATTCTTAAAAACATATTGACGTCATTATTGACAGCACTTCCTCATTATATATTGCTAAACCAACACACTCGAATTTCCTTTTCTCAATTATAAATGTAATTATACACGACAAGATTCCACAACCAAAGGGAATATCGAATAAAATAATAATAATAGAATTTTAAATCCTTTAATAACCAATAAAATTCCGAGATTTTTGACAAAAATAAAATAAAATTCCGAGACATGTGCCAATTTAGATTCCCCCCAGAAAACCAATGAATCAGCAACATCGAATATTTCCTTTGTCGCTTATTCGTATAATTCTAATTTATTCCCTCCTTCGGATTCTGAATATAACTCAAAAATATCAACGCAATGCAAAATTAAATCTTCTCCGCTTTTTTCTAGTTACGGAAATTTAGGAATCCAATCCAATATATATATATATATATATATAATGATATTTTTTATAAGAATAATATTTAAGGGTACGCATGTTCCTCTTGCATGTGGTATCCACGTCTGTGACGATGTAACCAGATATCATTTTACGTGATGTTCTTACTGTCACTTCCGACAGAATTTGTTCTTTTTATTATTCTTTAATTTTTTCGATTTTATATTTTTTTTTCAAGACTTCAGCATTAGTTCTTTGTTATATAAATTGTATTTATTTGGCAGTGAGAAATCATAATTAAGTTTACATACTTAAATAAAACGGAAAGTAATTTATATATTCACACATGATTTTTCTAACCATAACTATGAAATTGGTAATTGGAGTAAAGGAAATACCCGTAACTATAAATCAACTTGTATTAGGGGGAAATCCCTAGGTGAGTTGGCAAGGAGCATGGTCAATATACCGAGAGGTTGGGGGTTCGACTCTTTGGCCGCTCACCTATCGTCTGTCAGTTACGGCTGATTTACCTTTCACGTGTGTATTGCAGGCCCGTGCGTGTGGGTTTGGGTTTACTCGGTCAGCGCGTCCGAAGGGTAGCAGCCGGGGTTCTCAATGTATAAAAAAAACTTGTTTTTTTTTTCGTAACTGAGTATCCTAGGCCGAGATCCACACTAATCTTGGGAACCGAGTGATTTAGAATTTTACGCTTTCCTCCCCAATTTAAGATTCGAACTCGAGATGAAAACGACGTTTTGCGTTTCATTTCACTGGTTGAGTTGTCCAAGTTGAGTTTATAAATCAACTTGTTGATTTGATATCTCACTTTATGATAAATAAAGAACAAATAATTTTACATATACACTATCCATCTATATCTATAAATAAAATTGTTCGTGTTTTTAACGTGAATAGACAATGGCCCTTCTAGAATATGTATGTATATATATATATATATATATTTGTATATATCGACGGTAGAATAAAATGTAGTTTCACTATGGAAAGTAATACTTTTGGACAACAAATTGTAAAGTCAAATATGCTCATTTTCATCACATTTAATTGACGCAACACTATATATATTTATATATAATATTTAAATGAGATTTTTCAATGTTTATGTTCGTTTTCGTTTGACCCCGAAATAGTATTAACCCTGGTCCATTTTTTTGGGGGTAAATTTCCCTTGTCCATGTTATATTGTCAAATAAAATATCTATTAAAAAAGTATAGATACACTCTT
>NW_010968045.1:0-1991 GCF_000463585.1 Tarenaya hassleriana | reverse complement strand
TTCCCTAATTTTAGGGATGGATTTTCAAGGTTTTGTTTTTTGGTTAATGGTAAACTTTATAAATTATTTAATTTATACAAGAGATCATGCATGTTATAATAGGGTTATAATATATATATATATATATATCACATGTCACATCTAGTAAATTACAAATTGACTAGATAATGTAAAAGAAATAAAACCATGAATATTTATATCATCAAAAAATATATTTTATTTTTTAATCAAAATTTATTTATTAAAATATCTATTTCTTAATTGTTTTTATCCAAATTTCTTTTGTCATGTTATAACAATATCTTTTGAAGTCCAATATTGAATTTAGAGGAATATACGTAAATTATGTATATATATGAATACATCTATATATATATGTGTGAATAATCAATGGAAAAATAGAGTGAGAGATAGGTGAAATATCACATCGAAAATTACAAAATCGGTTAATTAATTTAATAACAGTAAGGGCTTTGGCATGATTACGTTGAAACGCAATTGCTCGTATTACGTCCATGCACTTACTTATCAAACCCTATTCGGATTTTCTCTCTTACGTAATCAACCACTTGTGAAAAAAAAAAACATATACACCAAAAAGGCAATAGAAAATTAGATAAAGAATTAACAATTTAAAAAACCCTCAAATAAACAAAACAAAATAAGAGAAGTTAAAAACCCAAATCACTTATATATTTTTATATTCATTTGAATATTAAAAAACTCTTTTGTTTTTTTAAAGAGAATTCACTCATCAGTTTCTACAGGGTGGATATTTCGGTATGGTTTTTTAAAACTAAACCGATCGAATTGAAAAATATGGTATTTTCTCCAAACCAAATCATTTAAAATTCTCGAACAGTATTCTTTTAAATCGAATTTTTCATAACCAAATAGAATTTAAAAAAATCCGAACCGGAACCAAATCGAACCGGAACCAAAATCGAACCGAATCGAATATGATATAATAACCGATTGGTATATATTTTTGTAAAATCGAAAGAACCGAATTGAATCATTTCCGAACCAAATACCGAAACGTCCATTGTTAAATGTCTTTTCTTTTTAATTTAAAATATAAAGTCTACGGGAGCTCTAGTTGGATCCCACTAATTAATTCAGTTTATATTATATTAAAAATATAGGGTCGATTTATTTTATTTTATATTAAGACATCAACATCCTTACCAAATAAATTGGAACAATCCATTTCCATTTATAAAAATAAAAAGACTTTCTAAATGATGGTATAATTTCATCATTTATCATTATTTTGTGACTTGAGGGAGACAATAACCTGATTTAGTCCATGTTTAGTTCCACTATCATTTGATTCCATTGGTCCAACTCATGCATTTGGTCCTTTGAGCTTAGATATATCATATACAGGTGAGCTAGTGAAATTAAATTTCCAACTTTGGTTTTATTTTATATGGAAATACACGTGGAATATTATATATATATATATATGTAATTCGATTATAAGTTAGTCATTTATAATCATGAGTTTGGTTTATTTTTTTGTTATAATTGAATGATATATTAATTAATGATTTCTTTAGATACGGAATTTAGACGAATATATACTTAAAAGAAAAAAAAATGAAACGTAAACTATAACTTTTAAAATATAATATTTGTATAACGACAGAAAAACAAAGAATTTTGGGTTTTCTTTTTCTTTTTCTCCCCTATATACAAAACCTAAAAATTAAAAGGGACATCACATTCGCATCCACTATATATTTTCATTATGATCTTATAATACAGGTCCACATGTTTATGTAAAAATATAATATATATATATATATATTGTGTATGTATGTAATGGAATATATATGACTATTATGTGAAGTTGTTATATCTACAGATTGCATTTCCTAATTTATAGGCTAGGTTAAGTTACAGAGAATGTATATAAGTTAATGTAAAAAAGCTTGAATGAGGCAGCCGCATATTTTCTCACCCTCGAACCTGGTACGTGACATGGT
>NW_010968044.1:0-509 GCF_000463585.1 Tarenaya hassleriana | reverse complement strand
ATTTTTCTTGCAATCTTCTTTTGATTTTTCTCCACTAGTTGTATTCATTTGACTTGGCAAGTTTACGAGGACATTGTTACATTCCTCCTCACTCGTGTGGTTGAGAAGTTTGAAGAATCCATCGTTAGAAAGCTGTTTAAAAACACTTAAAACACCCTACACATTATCCTGAACAAAGATATCAATTTGGATTGGACAATGAAAGAGATTGCAAACCCGATTGTCGATTTTCATGAACATGGTTGATGGAAGTTTTGAGATAGATGGAAGGGGTTGCGTCTGGGTTGTCATTTGGATCTCTTTTTCGGGGTTCTTTGCCTCCTTTTTGAGATCATCCAATATGAACACCGATTTATCTTGTCCTCTTTCCTCTTTGTTTGTATCCGGTGTCAAAGTCTCCATGTAGATCGAGCTTTTTGTGGTTTCTTTATGGTTTTCCTTAATCAAATCAACAAACTCATTAGAATTAAAAAGAAATTCAATGAGTTGAGAAGTTAACCGAATATTGT
>NW_010968043.1:0-509 GCF_000463585.1 Tarenaya hassleriana | reverse complement strand
CGACCCCCCCCGCCGCCGCAGCATCCTCCGCCGTAACGGTGTTTGTTCCGGTTGAATCGGCGGATGAAGGTCTTCCACCGAGGCCCGGCGACGATCTCCGACCACTCCCGGAGCTTGAGAATCGCGCGAGTCCACCACCGGTCCTCGTGGCGGATCCGTTCCCACCCGGAAACGCCGACGGCGGCGGATGGTCGCCGGGAGCTCAGCCAGGGAACGAAGCTGCAGCATCGCGTGTTCCTCAGCAGAGAATCGGAGGCGTCTTCCGGATCGTGATCCGGGTCTTGGTCGGGCCGGGTTGTGGCGCGATCTTCGATTCTCATTTTCACCGTGTCTCACACTCACTCGCGGACGAGTTACGAGTCACTGGGTCGTGAGTCTGAGGGGAATTGTCGTGCGGCCGTGTTTTATAGAGACTGAAATGACCTAACCGGATTTATACTTACCAAACCGAGCCGGTTTAGTATGTTTCTTGAGTTCTCCCGGTCCAAATCAGTCCAACCTCCAACGGG
>NW_010968042.1:0-509 GCF_000463585.1 Tarenaya hassleriana | reverse complement strand
AATATATATATATATATATATATATATATATATATATATATATTCATCTTATAGAAAGAAAGACGATCATTGTTCTGAGTATTGGACCATTTTTGTTTTGTATTATTTTGCTAAAATCTCAGTTTCAAATTCAAATTCGGGATTACCTGAAAATCTCAAGTGTCTGGCTCATATCCACTGTTATAGTATTGTCGCATATTACGCAAATATTCCCTTTAAATATCGGCCTTAGATCAAGAAATTTTGGCAAATAACTTTTTACAATTATAGATCCTACATGTTTTCTTGGAAGAATCCACTCGGTTGGTCTCTCGAGACTCAAGATTCTTCACGACATCCATCCCATCAACAACATGTTCAAACACAACATGGCGGTTGGCTAACCATAGAGTCTGAAAATATAATAGAGCAAAACATTGTGTTTAACATATGATACATGTTAATGCATGCATGGACGCAACAACATAAAAATATAGAACATGTAACGGCGATCTTATCTAGACTGCGCA
>NW_010968041.1:0-510 GCF_000463585.1 Tarenaya hassleriana | reverse complement strand
GGTCATCCGGTCCGGCGGACCAAATTCTTGGTCAGGCGGACCGGCAGTGCAAATTTTTCCAACCTGTCTCGGCCCCTCTCGACGCGATTCGACCTCCCACGACCCTAAGCAGGTTGTAGGCTTGGACCTGGGCCTTTGTTTGAGCCCATTCGACCTCTCTTTCGTGGCCAAAAACCCTAGCAAAGTAGGGGATGCAGCCATTTTCTGCTGCAGAGGGAAAAGAGATGAAGGAGAGAGAAGAGAGGGAGAAAGGAGGAGAAAGAGAGAGGAGGAAGGAGAAAGGAGCTAGTGGGAGCCAAGAGGGTCATCCCCAGAGGGTCTAGGAGGGTCACCGTCATCGGAGTCACCGGAAAACGACAAGAAATCCGGCCAAAACTCAGATCCGAATCTGAGCAAAGGTGAGTGGCTTGAGTTGCGTCTGTGTAAGCTCATTTTCGTCGATGTGATTGTGTTATCTCGATGATTCGTTGATTGAGTTTGAAAGAGGATATTTCAATGAAGATTTAGAAA
>NW_010968040.1:0-510 GCF_000463585.1 Tarenaya hassleriana | reverse complement strand
GCTCAGAACGAGCTCACACAGATGGAACTCGAGCCACTCACCTATGTTTCGGCTCAGATCTAGTTTGGCCGGATTTTGTGGCGTTTTCCGGTTTGTTCCTCACCGAAAACCTCTCCTACACAGTCTAGGGATGTCCCCCTTGCTTTCCCGAACTTCCCTTGCGCTGGCTCTCCTCCTTTCTCCCCTTTTCTCTCTCTTTTCTCTCTCTCTCTATTTCCTCTGGTTTCAGTCCGAAAATGGCTGAGTCTGGGGGTTGAGGGAGGTTTATTGCGTATGAGGGAGGCGTAATGGGCTCAAGCCCGGGCCCAAGGTGGAGCCTGCAATGTCCTGGTGAGGTTGGACAGCGAGTTGCCGCCGGTGGGGCCTGGAAACGCAGAGGAATACGCGTTCCAATGGAGCAAGTTGGCCACTTGCGTGCTCTGTCCAGCAGACCGTCCGTTCTGGGCCTAAACGGACGGTCTGAGCCCAATTTCGGCCCAGCTCCTCGCTCGTTCGTGGTCCGTTCGTTCC
>NW_010968039.1:0-510 GCF_000463585.1 Tarenaya hassleriana | reverse complement strand
AAACCGGAGAACTCAGATTTCGCGGCTATATTTTGCGGGGTCAAGAATGGCGAAAGCCCGTAAACGGACTACCGGGTGAAAATAGATAAAACGTAGTGAACGCAAGAGTCGACGAGTGCAATCATACCAGCACTAATGCACTGGATCCCATCAGAACTCCGCAGTGAAGCGTGCTTGGGCGAGAGTAGTACTAGGATGGATGACCTCTTGGGAAGTCCTCGTGTTGCACCCTTTCTTTTCCTTTTGTCGTCGCATCTCGTTTCGATGTTCTGTCCGCACATGGTTTTTTATCTCCAAATAATTCTTACTTTTATTGTAATATTTGATTGATGTTTTTTATTTTTCACACCTCGTTTCGGGTTAACGGAGACGATAACCGTCGTCTTGTTTGATTAATTCTAATGCAATACCCGGTTGCACGTGTTGCGTCATTTTTTCCACCGGATCTCGTTTCACCGATGTTAGTTTGTTCGTCATGGATTTGTTAATTCTGTTGTTGTTTGTTCTAGG
>NW_010968038.1:0-294 GCF_000463585.1 Tarenaya hassleriana | reverse complement strand
TTTAGAATGCATTAAAACATTTTTAGAATACGTTGAAACATGTTTAGAGTTCGTCTAATTATTTTAGAGAGCATTAGAACATTTTTAGAGTGCGTCGAAACATATTTAGAGTGCGTCGAAACATGTTTAGAGAGCATCCAAACATTTTTAGAGTGCGTCGAAACATATTTAGAGTGCATCCAAACATACTTAGAGTGCATCCAAACACGTTTAGACTTCATCCAAACATGTTTAGAGTGCATCAAAACATGTTTTGAGTGAATCGAAACATTTTTAGAGTGCGTATAACCATAA
>NW_010968037.1:0-510 GCF_000463585.1 Tarenaya hassleriana | reverse complement strand
CTGAGGTCCAGTCCGGAGCTGACCAGAATTGTCCGTTTTGAGAAAAATCTGAGCTTGGTCCAGGGCTGACCAACTTTTGGTCAGCTCCGGACCAACTCAGTCTTCTCCTACTCCTCCGAGCTGACCTGGAATCGGACTCAGTTCAAAAACTGAGCTTGGTCTGGGGCTGACCAAACTTGGTCAGCTCCGGACCAACTCAGTTCGCTTCTTCCGGTCAGTCCGCGATGCGTCTCGGACCTGTGTTTTTCATGCTTGGTCCGCCGGACCAACATTTGGTCCGGGGCTGACCAGCGTGAACGTTGGTCCTCCTGACCAAACACGCGGTCCGGAATCTGATCTGCCTGCTGGTCCGACTGACCAACACTTGGTCCGGCTGACCGCGGACAGATAAGATTCAGAACAGATTTTTCGGGCTTCGAGGCCTTGACATTTGCTCTACTA
This sequence comes from Tarenaya hassleriana, assembly GCF_000463585.1. Taxonomy (NCBI): domain Eukaryota; kingdom Viridiplantae; phylum Streptophyta; class Magnoliopsida; order Brassicales; family Cleomaceae; genus Tarenaya; species Tarenaya hassleriana. The sequence goes on along the minus strand of NW_010968037.1, from coordinate 69 downwards.
ATGGGCGGTAATACCACTGTTGGGTTATCTACGGGTTCCTAGCATGCGATCATATCGATCTAGGGTTTG
>NW_010968036.1:42908-43523 GCF_000463585.1 Tarenaya hassleriana | reverse complement strand
ATTTTTTTTTTTTTTTTTTTTTTTTTTTTGTGAATTATGTTTTTCTGAAATTTTTTTTTTTAATACAAAACAAATGATCAAAAACAAAATGTATAAAAAAGAAAGATCTCACCGGGTTAAATCGCCGTTGGAGCGTTAAAGCTCTGATACCAAAATGATATACGCACGGAGGAGGATGGGAGCAAGTTTGATCGCAATCACCGGCTCGCGTCTAGCGGCACTCGAATTCACGAACAAACGGGGATAATCGAAGGGGATTTACGGGAAACTCTCTCAATCACCGGCTCACTCAAGTGGCACTCGAATTCAAGAGAGAATCAGATTATGGATGGCGGAAACGAAGGGATAGGAGCATCGGACACACCGAGTGCAAACCCGCGGACACACCGACGGTAAGAACTCGGACAAACCGAGTGTTGGCTTTTGGGCACACCGACAAGACCGAGCTTGGACACACCAAAGCTAAAGCTCTCGACACTTTAGAGTGGAGAAGAAGGAGAGAAAACTCTGCAACTTTGATTCAATAAACTTGGCTGCCATTACAATGAAGAAGAGAAGTGTTTAAGTAGAAGAAAATGTCAACAACATAATTAAAGCAACAAACACATGCAAGAC
>NW_010968036.1:38193-40189 GCF_000463585.1 Tarenaya hassleriana | reverse complement strand
TGGGTAGGTTGTTTTGCTTGTTTTTCCTTGCAGGAAGACTCCACGATGAATCCTCACGAAGCGGGCACGGAAGAACAAGAATTCGAGAAGGCTCGGAAAGCTCAGACAAAATGAGCGACCCGCCCATTTTATGGGCGGTCGCCCGTTTTGTGAGCGGTCGCCCATTTTATGGGCGGTCGCTCGTTTTGTGAGCGGTCGCTCATTTTATGAGCGGTCGCTTGATTTTTCGCGTGTCAGAGGAAAATGAGCGACCCGCCCAAAAAATGAGCGACCGGAAGAAAAATGAGCGACCCACTTGAAAAATGAGCGACCGCCTGAAATTAAAATCGGCCCAAAAAGGAAAAAGCCCATGTTTTGAGGAGAAAACCTAATTTTGGACTTTCACAAAAAGGAGAGTTGGAGGAGAGAGAAGAGGGCTGCTCACTTGGAGAGAAAAATCAACTTGGAGAAGAGGAAAGAGGGATTTTGGAGATCAAGGAGGCTAGGAGAAGAAGAAGACCACCATTGAAGACTATCTTGAGCATTTCTTCTCCTTTTCCATGTTTCTTCATTTTGCTTTCTGTTTTGAAACCCTAGATATGGAGTAGTGACTTTGTTGTGGGTGAGGGATCCCCACTTTTGTATGGATACCTATGCTTAACCTATGATGTTTATGAGTTTTTTTCCATGGGTTTGATGTTTTGTGCTTAATGCTATCAATTTTGGCGAAATCTTAGTTGGTGTGATGTTAGAACACATTGATCATAGGGATATGGGGATGATGTTTGGAACCAAACATCAAATGAGTGAGTTATTCACATTGGGAGATGGCTTAACTTGCTTAGGGTTCATGATAGGGTACATTAATGCATCTAGAGATCATTTAGATCATTGGGAGATGGGTAAATCGATTCTCTAGGTAGTGAGTTTAAGCTCGGGAGAGACAAACTCTAGATGAAGTGCTTGAAACCCCCATTTGGAAGATAAACCCGTAGATATTGTAGTATCACTAACCGTCCACGCGAATCTTGAGGGATCCCGAACCCACAACGCCTAGAATCATTGTTCGCAACCCCGTTAATTTTATTAGCGAAATTTCATTCCGATACCCATCACAAATCACATTTTTATTTGACCATCAATCTAGCTTAGGGATAGACTAATACAACCTAGTCCTCGTGTTCGACCCCGTTACTACAACTACCGTATACTTGCGGATAGTGGTACGAATCGGGTACTAAATATAAGACTCGGTGCATGCGCATCACGCTGGCAGTTTTCTGGTCTTCACGATTTCGCTTGTAACTTTCTTCTCCGGTGTCGGATTTACGCGATTTCTATGTCTACGAGAAGCTCTTGAAGTGCTCTTTCCAATGGTATAATCTCGCACGATTTGGACCTCTGTAGAGAAAGTTATTGATGTCGCAACATGAGTATCTCATCCGGACTTCTCCTTTAACGTTCCAATTAGCTCCTTTTCGAGTCCAATCATCTCCGAAACCTGTAACTCTGCAAAACTAGAGCACAACCGGGTTTTGTATCCTAACACGCCTAGAATGCCTATGAATGCATGTGATTATCCTATAAAACCTAGACAAACTCTCATCAAAATATAGAGAAGAATAGGAGTTATCAAGATCCTCCAAGTAAAGGTGACAAGCTTCCAGTGTCCAGACACTCTGCAGTAATGACAGTCACCCTTATCGGGCTTAGACTTAGGCGTAGAGGCAACCTTTGCCTTTTTCGCCACCTTCTTTTTGGCTTTAATTACCCCGCCGCTTCTTGATGGAGTTGTTCTCAACAGCAAGCACAGTCTTGGACACCACAATATCATGCTCGGCCGATTTTAAAGGATAGATCGCATTGTCAAACTCGGTACGCTACCGGTTGACGCCATGTCCTACAAAAAAGACAAACAGAACATACAAAACAAATGCAGATTCAATTAATGATCAACTACCAGCTAGCCCATCATCAATCAGTGTCTACATATCTATGATCTACTACCAGCTAGTCC
>NW_010968036.1:31401-37413 GCF_000463585.1 Tarenaya hassleriana | reverse complement strand
AGACTATAGATCTAATATATATATATATATCAACAGTAGCATGATCACATTACTCAAACTCGTTGAAATCGTTAAATTGGTGATATTCATAAAAAATGTTCATACTCACGAAACTGGTTATACACATCAAAATGGTCGGCTGGTCATACTCCCCAAAATGATCATACTTATCAAACTGGTCATATATATTTGGGTAAAATTCCTAAAAACTCCAAACTTGCAAAAATATATACAAATAAACTTTCAACTTGAAAAGTTGTCATTCAATCCTCATACTTGTAATAAGTCACTGAATAAAACCTCGAACATATAAATTGTTGTTCTAATAAACCTTTGACTGGTTTGACCAAAATATCAAGCAACCTTTGACATGTTATAAGTTTTTCAACTTTTCAAGTTGAAGGTTTATTTGTATATATAAGTTGGAGGTTTTTTAGGGGTTTTACCCTATATATTGTAATGACCGATTTGAACTTGAAAAACTCGTCATATGAGATATTTATTACTATGGAGTTATAACAACACATTTTCATTATTTTAGTGATCTAATTTCATTTGTAAAAAAAATCTCTCAACATAAGTAATCTCCACCCAATATGTTACACAAACACTCTATTATTTTAGGACTTCTTTGGAAGAGGCTACATTGTCAAAACAAAAAGAGTGTTCAATCCATATTGATACGACCGATTTAAAACTTGAAAAACGTGTTATATGAGATGATTATTATCATGTTTACACTTTTAAAACGATAAATTTATCAATTTTCAACAAGTCAGTGTTGGTTGTAATGCTCTACGATGATCCGTGATATGACATTTTGACTGTGTATTGATTCATTGGTTTATGAATGCATTACTTTTCCCGTTATATGATTAGCATGTTTGTTATATTACGATAAATATCCTTGAATCATTGCAGATGATTCTAAACTCCCTGGTCAGTTATCATTGTGGGAACAATGATGAATTAAGACCAGCATGATGTGTGATAGATGATTATGATCATATGCATTGGATAGTCCGATTTCCACGAGGGGCCCAGCGACATCTCTCCTGCGTAGGAGGTGACATGTCCCGTATTGCATGTCTACTATCTTTATATGATTCGTGAACGTATCTGAGCAACGTCGTTATGATCATCCGGTTAAAGACGACGTTTGACGCAGTTAAGACACGTCACTCCTCATATCAGATACTCTAGACATCTTAGGTCTGAGGATCCAAGAACGAACCGTTGTATGAGATTCAAGTCATGACTCATGTCCATGTGACAATCTCATGCGGGTCATCCAGTAACTCGTTCCAAACGAGAACCCATGATTTTGATTTGCATCCAATGCATATGATCATAATCATCTATCACACATCATGCTGGTCTTAATTCATCATTGTTCCCACAATGATAACTGACCAGGGAGTTTAGAATCATCTGCAATGATTCAAGGATATTTATCGTAATATAACAAACATACATGCTAATCATATAACGAGAAAAATAATGCATTCATAAACCAATGAATCAATACATAGTCAAAATGTCATGTCACGGATCATCGTAGAGCATTACAACCAACAATCTCCCACCTATGCTCTATGATCTATCCCACAAGCATCTAATCCCCATACCCATAACATGACCATCATGCTTTGACGAAGGGAGAGGCTTCGTCAGCGGGTCGGCAATATTATCATCTGTCGACACTCTACTTATCTTCACGTCTCCTCTGTCGATGATTTCCCTAATCAAGTGAAATCGCCTGAGTATGTGTTTGGATCTCTGGTGTGACCGGGGTTCCTTTGCTTGTGCGATCGCACCATTGTTGTCACAGTACAAGTCAATGGGATCTGCAACGCTAGGAATGACCCCCAGGTCTCCCACGAATTCCCTGATCCAAACAGCTTCCTTAGATGCATCCGATGCTGCTATGTACTCGGCTTCTATAGTTGAATCTGCAACGGTTGGCTGTTTGGAACTCTTCCAATTAATAGCCCCACCGTTTAGACAGAAAACGTAACCTGACTGCGATCTGAAGTCATCTCTGTCGGTTTGGAAACTAGCATCGGTATAACCCTTTATAGCGAGCTCGTCTTCCAATCCGCCATACACCAAGAACAAATCCTTAGTCCTTCTCAAGTACTTAAGGATGTCCTTGACCGCAATCCAGTGAGTGTAGATTGATATCTACTAGTCATGCTCAATGCGTATGATACATCCGGACGAGTACATAACATGGCATACATGATGGATCCAATTGCCGAGGCATATGGAATCCTACTCATGCCCTCTTGCTCATCCTGTGTCTTTGGACACTGAATCTTGCTAAAAGCCACGTCATGTCCCATTGGCAAGGCACCCCTCTTGGAGTCTTGCATCTTGAACCGATTCAAGACCTTGTCAATGTATGTACTCTGACTTAGACCAAGAAGCCTTCTCGATCTACCTCTATTGATCTTGATTCCTAGAATATAGGCGGCTTCCCCTAAGTCCTTCATCGAAAAGACCGATCCTAGCCAGGATTTTACTCCTTGCAAGGTAGGAATGTCATTTCCGATGAGCAATATATCATCCACATAAAGTACAAGGAAGACCACTGCGCTCCCACTGACCTTCTTGTAAACGCATGGCTCATCTTCGTTTTGCAGGAAGCCAAACGTTTTGACTGCCTCGTCAAATCGAAGATTCCAGCTCCTCGAAGCCTGCTTCAGTCCATAAATGGATCTCTGAAGTTTGCATACTTTCCGTGGACTCTTAGGATCGACAAAGCCCTCGGGTTGTGTCATGTACACATCCTCGAGCAAATTCCCGTTAAGGAATGCGGTCTTGACGTCCATCTGCCATATCTCGTAGTCATAATACGCAGCTATGGCCAGCAGAATCCGTATGGATTTAAGCATCACGACTGGTGAAAAGGTTTCATCATAGTCTATACCATGAATCTGCCGAAACCCTTTCGCTACGAGTCGTGCCTTATAGGTATGCACGATGCCATCCATGTCGGTTTTCTTCTTGAAAACCCACTTGCATCCAATGGTTTTAATACCATCGAATGAATCGACCAAAGTCCACACTTTGTTGTCGTACATGGATTGCATCTCAGACTCCATGGCCTGGTGCCATTTCTCGGAATCGGAACTCGCCACAGCCTCTGAATACGACGTAGGCTCGTCATGTTCTAACAACATGAGTTCGTCGTTTCCAGTCACAAGAAATCCGTATCTTGTAGGCTCTTGGCGAATTCTACCAGATCTCCGAGGTTCACTAGGAGGTGCTGTCTCAACAACTTGTGATACAGGTTGAACTGTTTCGACCTGTTCACTTGGTTCTTCGACTATTTGTGGTTCTCGAACTTCTTCGAGATCTATTCTACTCCCACTGACTCTCTTGGAGACGAACTCTCTCTCCAAGAAAGATCCATTCCGAGCAACAAACACTTTGTTCTCAGATGGGTTGTAGAACCAGTACCCTTTAGTTTTCTTAGGGTAACCCACAAATATGCATTTATCAGACTTGGCGGATAGCTTATCAGAAGCCAGACGTTTCACATAATCGTCGCATCCCCAAATCTTCATAAACGCTAACCTGGGACGCTTCCCAGTCCATATCTCATATGGAGTCTTCTGAACCGATTTTGTTGGACAGTTGTTCAGTATAAGCGCTGCTGTTTCCAAAGCATATCCCCAGAAGGATTTAGGAAGATCGACCTGACTCATCATAGACCGTACCATATCCAATAAGGTTCGGTTCCTCCTCTCAGACACGCCATTCCACTGTGGCGTTCCAGGTGGAGTCAATTGTGAGACAATCCCACAATCTTCCATATAGTCAGTGAACTCTTGGCTCATATACTCGCCGCCTCGATCAGATCGAAGCAACTTGATCGTCTTGCCAAGTTGGTTCTGCACCTCGTTTCTGAAAGTCTTGAACAATTCAAGTGTTTCAGACTTATGTCTCATCAAGTAGACATAACCGTATCTACTGAAATCATCAGTAAACGTAACAAAGTACAGATAACCTCCTCTAGCGGGAGAGCTCATAGGATCGCATACATCACTATGTATGAGTTCTACCAAATCTGTAACCCGTTCTCCTTTTCTAGAAAAAGGAGATTTTGTCATCTTGCCCATCAAACAAGAATCGCATGATTCAATTGACTCATAATCAAAAGAATCAAGAAGTCCATCGGAATGAAGCTTCGCTATGCGTTTCTCGTTGATGTGGCAAGTCGACAATGCCAGAGATAGGTCGGGTTTAAGTCGTTCGGCTTAAATTGCTTGGTACTAACATTATAGATCGACCTGTATCATGATGGTTCATCTTCCAAAACATAAAGGCCATTAAACTGGTAACCCTTACCATAGAATAAATCGCCTCTATAAATGGACAGATGATGCGCACGCACCGAGTTATATATATTACCCGATTCGTACCACTATCCGCAAGTATACGGTAGTTGTAGTAACGGGGTCGAACACGAGGACTAGGTTGTGTTAATCTATCCCTAAGCTAGATTGATGGTTAAATAAAAGTATGATTTGTGATGAGTGTCGGAATACAAGAAAGCAAGCAAAATTAACGGATTGTAAAACGATGGAATTTAGGCGTTGCGGGTTCGGGATCCCTCAAGAATTGCATGGACGGTTGATGATGCTACAATACCTACGGGTTTATCTTCCAAAAGGGGGGTTTCAAGCACTTCATCTAGGGTTTGTCTCTCCCGAGCTTAAACCCACTACCTAGAGAATCGATTTACCCATTTCCCAATGATCCAAATGATCTCTAGATGCATTAACGTACCCCATCATGAACCCTAAACGAACTAAGCCATCTCCCAATGTGAATAACTCACTCATTCGATGTTTGGTTCCAAACCTCATCCCCATATCCCTATGATCAATGTGTTCTAACATCATACCAACTAAGATTTCGCCAAAGTTGATAGCATTAAGTACAAAACATCAAACCCATGGAAGAAAACTCAAAAGCATCATAGATTAAGCATAGATGTCCATACAAAAATGGGGATCCTTCCCCCACAACAAAAGTTACTACTCCATACCTAGGGTTTCAAAACAGAAAACAAAATGAGGAAACATAGAAAGGGAAAAGAGAAGCTCAAGATGGTCTTCAATGGTGGTCTTCTTCTTCTCCAAGTTTCCTAGGTCTCCAAATCTCATTTTTCTCTTCTCCAAGTTGATTTTTCTCTCCAAGTGTGCATCCCCCCTTCTCTCTCCTCAAACTCCCTCTTTTATGCAAGTGCAGCAGCTAGGTTTCTCCTCAAAAATCGGGCTTTTCTTTTTTGGGCCGGATTTAATAACGGGCGGTCACTCACTTTTTGTTCAGGGTCGCCCGTTTTCGTCTTCAGGGTCCCCCGTTTTTCTGATTCCGGGCGACCGCTCGTTTGTTTGAGCGATCGCTCGTTCTTCAAAATGCACGGTCGACCGCCTGATTTCTTGAGCGACCGCCTGTTCCCGTAATCTCGGCGTCGAGCGACCGCTCGTTTAAATGGGCGGGCCGCTCATTTTTTTCTGAGCAAATTCTCGGGATGAATTCTGCCAATGGGCGACCGCTCGGCAAAATGAGCGGGCCGCCCATTTTTTCTGAGCCTTCCGGGTCTTCTCGATTCTTGTCCTTTTCCGTGCCTTGTGCGTGAATGTCCTCGTTTGATCATCCTGCATGAAAAATGGAGAAAAGAATCCTACCCATGACCATCTAACGTCCTATTATGCCTAAGGTATGTGCAAAGTGTGATGTAGGACGTTAGAAAAACCGGTGAAAATCCCGTGTGATCAAATCCCCTCAGACTTGAGGTTTGCTCGTCCTCGAGTAAGTTTGTGGCTATGAAACTGAAACTATCCAGGGGTGATAAAATATAATCAGAAAAACAAATGGGTTTGAAGTAGATTGGTGGTACGGGTTAGAGTCGTTGTGAATGAAATCGGGTTTGGTGTACTCTATCTTCTACAACATTCAAACGAAAGTTTATCAATGGGATTTCTATTGTTTCCCGCA
>NW_010968036.1:22504-31208 GCF_000463585.1 Tarenaya hassleriana | reverse complement strand
TTTTTTCTTTTTCTTGTCCCACAACTTAGACCCGAGCCCTCGTTTTTGACGCACTCATGTCCCCGAATGATTTTCATTAACGAGATGATGACAGAGGAGTGTCGGGTTGCATCGTATTTTTATAGGGTTTGTTGCTTTCTACAGGCTTCATAACTTAGAGATCAAAGGGTGGTTGTTAGGGGGACGGTTCGTGCTTGGTTCGTAACTTCTACTCCATCTAGACTTTAGGAGACAAAATCATCCCACGTAACATCCATTCGCTCTAGGGTTGGATCAGCTATTTCTACCTCACCCGACAATCCATTCGATTCTTTAGATAAATCTAAACTTAGCTCCTAGAACCTTACCAAACCAATCCTTACTCTATACCCCCCACGTTGTTATCCGGCCAAATTTTCGAGAGGAAAACCTTATGCAAGTGTGTGTGGGTGGTCCTAGATCTATATGCACATATGCAACCTATTAGTGGCGATTCATACAAGTATGTACAAAATGCAAGACTTGTTTTTTTTTCGATGGATATGGAATGCATGATTCTAAGTGCAATTGATGCATGATGTGTAGGGTTCATGGGTACGATATATGTTAGTGTCACTCCTCCCCCCCAGACTTGAATCAAACACCGTCCACGGTGTTGACTCTCGTCTAGTGGAGAGTTTTCAAAGAGAAATAAGGAATGGATGGAATGAGGGGATGATTGTGTTACCTTTTTCGATGAGGCGGAATCGCATTCCAATATCTCTTTTGCGGTTATCGAGAGCCCATGAAGCCTATGCAATGTTAGGGAACTACAGTGCAATGCGATGTTAGCTGAAATGATTGCAAAGGGGTGAGGGTGAAGAGGGAGGACCGAGCGGGCCTTTAGCAGGACCTGAGATATGAGTATCCTTGGTCGGATTTCGTGCCAATATCCGTCTGGACTTCGAATTTGATGCCTTCTTGGGTGAGAAGAGGTAGTATAAAGTAAGTGTCCACGAACTTCCATAAGATGTCTCCGTTCTGTTCTTTGACTAGGCCATTTTCCATGAGATGAATGAAGTTGATTGTGTCTCCATGAATGGCGTCGTGGATGTATGGTCCGAGGTTGATTCCTACGCTTTCTGCAATCAAAGTGACTATACCTCCAAAACAAATTGAACCAAGATCGAAAGAGAGTACCGAGTGTATGTGGAGGATGACCCTCGATGCTATGTCGGCGACTTCAGGCCGGTTATGCATCATGAAGTGGAGGGGTCCCATGAGGAGGTTGAGTTCAGTGATTGAGACGACTTGTGGATCTTCTCGTGCGAGTAGTGCGCAGGCCATGAACTGCTGGAGATAGCGAATCACGGGGTGTCGGATCATGAGGGTTTCGAGTTCCCATGGGCGGAAAGTGCCCGCAGCGATTTCCATCCAGAAGTTTCGGGCTTTGGTGATTGTGATCTTCGGAATCGCTGCGTTAGTGCTCATCTCGACGCCCAGAATTTCTGCAAGTTGTTCCACCCGGAGGTAGAATTGCCGTCCTTCAAGTCTGAAGCCGAAGTAACCTTCCCGAGGGTTACCATTCGTCGGGATGAAGCATTTGAAGGTGCAAGCGAATTCTGTTGTCAGTCTTCGGTAAGTCTGAGGGTTGGCTTGGAAGAGGCGATCCCAGCCCGAGAGTTGAAAAATATCCCTGATTCTCTCGTAGAGTTGCTTTGGTAGAATGCGGTGATTCACGAACTTTGAAGCTCTGATTGCTCTGTTTTGGACTCGATGTAGGGCGAGTGCTTCCTCGTCGGATTGGGGTTGGAATGGAGTTGGTTCCACAAAAGGTGCATCTGCGTTGATGGGAGTCGTATCTACAAGACTTGAGAAAGGCATTCCTTGCGGCTTGAAGTCATGGAGGATGGGTATTCTGTCCGAAATGTATTTGCGCGCCTTGCCCCAGCGACTTCTGGAATCCATCTGAAATAGCTGAAAAAAAATGTCAAGATTTTGTCAGAAAAAATGGGCGGGCCACCTACTTTTCCGGGCGGTCGCCCGTTTTTCTTGGATTGCAACAGTTGATTCCAGGCGACCGCTCGGGCGGTCGCTCAAAACGGGTCGGGCGGTCCGCCTGAATAGGCGAGCGACCGCTCGTTTTCATCCGCAAGTGGGCGGCCGCTCGAAAAATTGAGCGGGCCGCCCATTTTCTCTGTGAAAAAGTTCATCTGACCCGATTTCAGGGAAAATGCTGCATAAACATGAAGTCCGACAAGGTTATCGACATTTAAGCACGTCAAAACATCATATAGTAATACCGACAATCCAAAAAGAGCAGCACGAGACAAGAGTTTTAAACACATGAAAACATCGTTCTACGAGAAATATTAAACTTTCTATCCTAACGATGATCGAATCAAGGGGCCGTCTTCTTGTTCCCCTTGCTGGCCCTGGATGCAGATGAGCCTTCTTCTTCGGACTCCTGGTCTGATTCTCCTGCATCGGAGTCGTCGTTACCCATCATCTTCTCACACGCCCGCATTGTCTCTCGTTGGGCACTCTCTATCGATGTTGTGAGCGTGGCTTCCAAAGTGCCCATCTGATCTTCCATGGATTCCTCGAGGGAGGTGAGTCGGGGGCCGAATCCCTCGATAGTCGTGAGTCGAGTGTCGAAGCTTTCTAGCTTCTGCAAGGTGGGGTCAAGCCGAGGGTCGGGGGTGGAGCTCGATTGACCTTCAACTCCCGATGTCGGGGGGTCAGTTGTTCTTCCTCTCCCGATTCTCAATCGGTCTGGGGTAATGTCGAGAAAGTCCAGCCGCAAGGTATCGGGTGTGAACGTCTCGATCTGCTCACACGGGAGCACAAGGTCATGAAACCTAGTAAACCAAACCCTAGATCGATATGATCGCATGCTAGGAACCCGTAGCGACGTAAAACCCAACAGATATGATCATCGACCATATCAGCTTCGTAAAATACTATTCCCGTGTCGATGCGCTGTGCTATCTTTGTGATCATACCACCCATGCAAATGCACGTCTCGTTGGCCTTGGTGGAGGCCAATGTGTGGAGATGCATGGCTACCCGTGAAGCTAAGTCCATGTTGCTCCATTGGGCACGGACGTACATGTCGAGAGTTGGACCATCATGAAACTCCCGTAATGCTTGATAGAGGTAACCCAGGTCGATTTTGTGAATTTTGCCGGGTTCGTCTCGCGCGAAAATGAAGTTGGACATGACTTGATGCGCGTATCAGATTGCTGGATGTTGCACCCATGAAATCTTTCCCGCTGAGCTTGAGTATCGGCGGACTGCTATCTTCTTCCAAAAATCTTGGAGGACATATGCGGAAATCGTCGGTAGTAAGGAGTGCGTTCCCCTTTGGACTTCCAGGATGTCTACAAATTGCGCCATGCTTAGTCTCACCCATTTCTTGTTCAAGCGGAATTCCATGTACGCTTCGTCAATCGTGCCATCGGATGGGAAGTAGCATGAGTAAGTGACCAAGAATTCGCGGGTTACGCTCTTGAATGAGGGCTCGACGCTCCTGCTCAGTGCTCCCCAGCCGAGCTTGTCGAATATGTATTCGACGTTCGCTTGAATACCCAACCCTCGAATCGTGCTTTCGCACATAGCTTTGCTTGGGCGTTGTTTCAACTTCGATAGGTGCTTCGCCCGCGCGTATGCTTCATCGTGTCGGCCGATCTTGACCAGCTTGGGTGGTCCTTCGACGAGAAGATTCTTTTTCGTCTCCAATATCTCGGTGATTGTGTCCGGTCTCATCTCTCTCTTTTGAGAGAACTCGGCTTCCTGTGACAACGAAGCGACGAGCTTGTGCGGGCTCTTTTTGGCGCCATCTGCAAGGGTATAGTCGATATGGATTGGGGCATTGGGGTTAGAGCGAGAAAAGTAGGGTGATTTTTCGGATTTCAGAGAAAACGGGCCTGCTTTCACAGGCGGTCGCTCGTCTTTCGAGCGGGCGCTTGGGCGACCGCTGACAACTCAGGCGGTCGCTCGAGCAAAACGAGCGACCGCTCACTGGTTCGGGAAATCGAATTTCCGACCGGAAATCGGGATTTTCCGGTCGAAAATTCTCGAAACCAACCCTAGCAGCTATACCCATCAATACCTTCGACCCATCTCTAACCAAACTACCCTAATATCACGATTTTGAAAGGAGAAATTACCGGTTAGGGTTTCGGAGAGGGTAGATCTGCGTGCGGTTTGAGCGTGGTAGTTCTGGAGCGACGGCGGCGCGATGGGGCTTCTAAGCGACGGACTCGGTCACGGTGGCTGGGGAAATCGGTCGACCGGCGAGAGAAAAAGGGAGAGAGTGTAGGTGATTTTTCGTTAAGTGGTGTCTCTCTCCCCCGAAATCGAGTTAAGAACTCGATTTCGAGACCGAGCGGTCGCTCGGTTTCTCGGGCGATCGCTCGATAATTTTCTCTTCTCTTTTTTTTTTCGAAAAGCTGCGGGCGATCGCTCGTTTTGTTCGAGCGGTCGCTCGCGGAATGGGCGGTCGCCTAGTGAACCGGGCGGACCGCTCATTTTCTCTATGGTGAACACCATATTTAGTCAATATGCCCTGAATCACTCTATTAACGAAGTGCGTTCCCCCATCACTTATCACCACTCTCGGGACTCCAAACCGAGGAAATATGCTTCTTCTGAACATCCGTGAAACAATGCTTGAATCATTCTTCGGGCTAGCAAGTACTTCCACCCATTTCGTCACATAATCCACAGCCACAAGGATGTATAGGTTACCGCAGGATGATGGAAATGGTCCCATGAAGTCGATTCCCCACACATCGAACGGTTCCACTTCTAAGATGTAGTTTTGTGGCATCTCATTCCGACGCGAAATATTCTCTGTTCTTTGACAAGCATCGCAAGAGCTCACGAAACGATGGACATCCTTAAAGAGAGTCGGCCAATAAAAACCCGCTTGCAAAACCTTCGCGGATGTCTTGGCCGAAGCAAAATGACCCGCATAATCCGATGCATGACAATGATGGATCACTTGCTGCACTTCCTCTTCGGGGATGCATCTTCTAAATAATCCGTCTTTTCCCCGTTTGAAGAGAAATGACTCGTCCCAAAAGTAATCCCGAACATCGTGGAGGAACTTTTTCTTTCCATTATAGCTCAACTCCGGTGGAATCACCTTGGCAACCAAATAATTGACAAAATCCGCATACCAAGGGACATCGGAACTAACCTCTAATGCTAAAATTTGTTCCTCTCGCAGCGAATCATTGATAGGCATCTCATTGGGTATTTCTAGTCTTGACAAATGATCGGCCACTGTATTCTCCGTCCCCTTGCGATCTCGAATTTCCAAATCAAACTCTTGTAGAAGCAATATCCATCTAATCAACCGTGGTTTGACATCTTTCTTTGTGAGTAGATATCGCAAGGCTGTGTGATCTGTATAAACAATGACCTTAGAACCCACGACGATATACACGATTGTTCGGGTTATTGCACAATTGGTTTTGTGTGACGTTTGGCTAGGTTTAGATCTTTCCTTCCGCTGCGTGAAACCTAGAATCCAAACCCTAGATCGATGAGATCGCATGCTAGGAACCCGAAGGGAACCCAACAGGAACGTCATTCCCTATAAGGAGAATGTCATCCACGTACAGCACTAGAAATACAACTGTGCTCCCACTGTCCTTCTTGTAAACACATGGCTCGTCTTCGTTTTGTGAGAAACCAAACTTTTTGATTGTCTCATCAAAGCAAAGGTTCCAGCTCCTCGAAGCCTGCTTCAGTCCATAAATGGACCTCTGAAGCTTGCACACCATCCTCGGGTTCCTCGGATCGACAAAACCTTCGGGTTGTGTCATGTACACATCCTCGGTCAAGTTCCCGTTAAGGAACGCGGTCTTGATATCCATTTGCCATATCTCATAGTCGTAATATGCGGCTATGGCAAGTAGGATCCTGATGGACTTCAACATAACTACGGGCGAAAAGGTCTCATCATAATCAATACCATGAATTTGACGGAATCATTTCGCCACAAGTCGTGCCTTATACGTGTGCACGTTGCCATCCATGTCGGTCTTCTTCTTGAAGATCCACTTGCATCCGATGGGTTTTATCCCTTCAGATGCATCAACCAGAGTCCATACTTGGTTGTCTGACATGGATTGCATCTCAGACTGTTGGATTTCCTGGGATCTCATGAGCGAATCTAATTCCTAAGAGATCGATTCTAGGGTTTGCGCAGGGGATATAAAACAAAAATTTAAATGAAACCCTAGAACCATGCTATTGTTGAATCATAGAAACGTTAGAACGATTACCTCAATCGATCCGGGGCCTGTATCAATTGATATGTTCGTCCGATAACTCTAGGCAGGAAGAATACCTCGCCCTCTACACGTATCCACACGTCGGGATGGATTCCAACACCTTGGAACTTGTCTGCTAGGACTAGAGATCTCGATCTCTCTTGTGTGCAAGGTTTTTGGAGGCTTAGGGTTTTATTTTTCTTCCTTTTTTTTTCTTCTCCTTTTTTTCTTCTTTTTTTTCTTCTTCTCCTTTTTCTTCTTTACTTAAAACCCTAGAAGACATTCTCCTTATATACACTTTCCAAAAATCCTAATTTGACAAGGAATAGATTACTAGGAATCCTAATCTAATTAGGTTTCCTAAACCTATTAGAATTCTAATCTCATTAGGTTTCCTAGATGTAATAGAATTCTAATCTCATTAGGATTCCTATACATAATAGGATTCCTAATCCCATTAGGATTCCTAATCCCATTAGGATTCCTAATCCCATTAGGATTCCTAATCCCATTAGGATTCCTATTCCAATTAGGAATCTCAATCCAATTAGGATTCCTAATCGGGATAATTTAGCACACGTACTTGTCCATCCCTATTGTGTGTGACCCTGTAGGCTCATCCGGAATAGCAGTAAAACGCAGAATCTCCATTCCGGTAATACAAGTCATAGGCGGTCTCTAGCAAGACACTATGACTACCTATCTCGAATAGAGTTTGTTTGTGATCATACGAAAGCCAGTGATGATTCCGACTGATGATCCTTTTGTATCGCGATATCATATGTCGAACATAAGGCATGGACAAGCCACCTTATCTAATTCGACTGCTTTCTCGTTCACTGAGTTCGACTGTCTGAAATAGACGACGTTCGTCTATAGTGCGGCCACACATTTCTACAGTCTTGCTCACACGAGGGGCCCAGCGATATCTCTCTCTTTTACGAGAGGTACAAATCCCGTATTGACTATCTACAATCCAGTACATGATTCGTTTCGTACCTGATACACGCCTTTATAGTCCTCCTGTTACGCAGGACGTTTGACGTAATCAAAGCACGCAACTCCTCATGTTGGATTCTGTAGATATCTCAGGTTGTCATCTTGTCCATCAAACAAGACTCGCAAGATTCAAGAGACTCTAAGTCAAATGAATCCAGAAGACCTTCAGAATGAAGGTTCTGTATGCGCTTTTCGTTTATATGGCCTAGACGACAATGCCAGAGGAAGGTTGGGTTTAAGTCGTTCGGCTTAAACCGTTTGGTACAAACGTTATAGATTGACCTGTATCTTGACGGTTCGTCATCCAAAACATAAAGGCTATTAAACTGGTAACCTTTACCATAGAATAAATCACCTCTATAAATGGATAGACCTTTGTTCTCAATAACAAATCTGAAATCGTCCGAGTCTAGGCATGAAATCGTTATAATGTTCTTGCTAATAGCATAAACAAAATAACATGCAACTCAAATACAAGGCCTAGAAGGTAAAGTCAGATCGAAAGTCCCGATGGCTAATGCAACAATTTTACCATTCCCAACGCGGACATCTACTTCTCCTTTTGCCAATTATCTACTTCCTCGCAACCCTTTCATATTTCCACAAATATGCGAGGCGCTTCCGGTATCTAATACCCACGACGTAGAAGTAAACAAATTAGCCTCTATAACGAAGACACCAGAAGTCGAAGCTTCTTTAAGCTTCTTCTTCTCCTGATCTTCCAGGTAGAGTCTACAATTTCTGTTCCAATGCCCAACGGCATGACAGAAATAACACTCTCCCTTTTTGGACTTAGGCTTAGGTTCAATGACAACGCTTGTCACTTTCCACTTGCCCTTGCTCTTGGAACGCTTCCTTTTGCTGGAACTCTTTCCAACAACTACCATTTCACTCTTACCATGGCTTTCAGCTCTCTTTTTGGAATGATGCATTCTACTGATCAACAATCAAAGAATCGTCCATGTCCTCTAATCGCTTACGCAATTCAGAGATCATGTTTCCAAACGTCAAGCTAGACTTGTCCGGATCATCATCCACATGCTTCCAATAAGCATCAATGATCGATCTAGAAGCCATCATATTCAAGTTGTAGGAACCACGATTTCCTACCCTGCCCGCTCAGCTTTGGCATGACCCGTGTTACGGACGATCGATGCCTTGACAGGCGCTCTAGTAATGGGAGGTACACACTTAGCATTACATAAATAAGGGATTTTCGAAACCGCACCTAGATCAAGCATCTACTTTCAAGCTATGAGAACCACCATTTCTCCATCTTGCCTCACCAAGATAATACGGCACACCCAGCTTTGGCATGGCCCATGACACGTACGATCGAGGCCTTGACAAGTGCTTTACTTATAGAGCTCCTAGATCTAACCGGTTTCTGTGCAACGATTGTTCATAATCCAAATAGTCCATCCATTCGATTATGTAATCCCAATCCCGAAGCTCCCACT
>NW_010968036.1:20356-22249 GCF_000463585.1 Tarenaya hassleriana | reverse complement strand
AACGGACCTTCCAGGCTTGGCAGAACGTTCGGTCTCGACTGCAAAAGGCAGAACGGACGGTCCAACCTTCCGTTCTATGCCAATTAGTCCGTCACCCGTGGACCGTTCGTTCCGGCTTACCAGAACGGACGGTCTAGGGTAGTTCACCGTGATCAGATCACGTTTTCCCGCGTTCTCAGCCCCGATCAGACCAAAAACTGAACCGAATTCTTCTGTACACCCAAAATTCGAACTCCTGCACTCTATGCAACATGAAACATGCAATCTACACTAGATTCAATCATCAAACATGCATAGATATCAAAGCAAACATGGATTCAAACAATTCAAATCCTAAAACATGCGTGATCGGGTTCTATGAAATCAAAACAGAGCAACTTTCCTGGGATCTCATGAGAGAATCTAATTCCTAAGAGATCGCTTCTAGGGTTTGCGCAGCGGATATAAAACAAAAATTTTAATGAAACCCTAGAACCATGCTACTATTGAATCATAGAAATGTTAGAACGCTTACCTCAATCGATCCGGGGCCTGTATCAATTGATTTGTTCGTCCGATCACTCTAGGCAGGAAATTACCTCGCCCTCTACACGTATCTACATGTCGGGATGGATTCCAACACCTTGGAACTTGTCTGCTAGGACTAGAGATCTCGATCTCTCTTGTGTGCAAGGTTTTTGGAGGCTTAGGGTTTTATTTTTCTTCTTTTTTTCTTCTTTACTTTTTTTTTTCTACACTTAAAATCCTAGAAGACATTCTCCTTATATAGATTTTCCAAAAATCCTAATTTGACAAGGAATAAATTACTAGGAATCCTAATCTAATTAGGTTTCCTAAACCTATTAGAATTCTAATCTCATTAGGTTTCCTAGATGTAATAGAATTCTAATCTCATTAGGATTCCTATACATAATAGGATTCCTAATCCCATTAGGATTCCTATTCCAATTAGGAATCTCAATCCAATTAGGATTCCTAATCGGGATAATTTAGCACACGTACTTGTCCATCCCTATTGTGTGTGACCCTGTAGGCTCATCCGGAATAGCAGTAAAACGCAGAATCTCCATTCCGGTAATACAAGTCATAGGCGGTCTCTAGCAAGACACTATGACTACCTATCTCGAATAGAGTTTGTTTGTGATCATACGAAAGCCAGTGATGATTCCGACTGATGATCCTTTTGTATCGCGATATCATATGTCGAACATAAGGCATGGACAAGCCACCTTATCTGATTCGACTGCTTTCTCGTTCACTGAGTTCGACTGTCTGAAATAGACGACGTTCGTCTATAGTGCGGCCACACATTTCTACAGTCTTGCTCACACGAGGGGCCCAGCGATATCTCTCTCTTTTACGAGAGGTACAAATCCCGTCTTGACTATCTAAAATCCAGTACATGATTCGTTTCGTACCTGATACACGCCTTTATAGTCCTCCTGTTACGCAGGACGTTTGACGTAATCAAAGCACGCAACTCCTCATGTTGGATTCTGTAGATATCTCAGGTCCTAGCCCCCAATCATGGAATCGTCGTATGAGATTCAAGTCATGACGCTAGTCCATGTAACAATCTCATGCGGGTCAGTCCAGTATTCCGTTCTGCAACGAATACCTATGATTGTGATCGTATCCAATACCTATGATCATCTATGTGATCATCAATCACACATCATACTAGTCTTATTATGTCGTTATTCCCATAACGACACAAGACTAGGGAGTTTAGTATCATTCATAATGATACATGGATTTCATAACAGATCTAGCATGCAAGAACATGTAATGAATAAAATACTCTCATAAAAACACATAGAAAGTATCAATACATCGAATGTATCTGAACAAAGCTCATAAACAGTACATCATAGAGCACTAAACCAACAAAAT
>NW_010968036.1:9594-10965 GCF_000463585.1 Tarenaya hassleriana | reverse complement strand
GGCACCCCTCTTGGAGTCTTGCATCTTGAACCGATTCAAGACCTTGTCAATGTATGTACTCTGACTTAGACCAAGAAGCCTTCTCGATCTATCTCTATAGATCTTGATTCCTAGAATATAGGCGGCTGAGTCAGGTCGATCTTCCTAAATCCTTCTGGGGATATGCTTTGGAAACAGCAGCGCTTATACTGAACAACTGTCCAACAAAGTCGGTTCAGAAGACTCCATATGAGATATGGACTGGGAAGCGTCCCAGGTTAGCATTTATGAAGATTTGGGGATGCGACATTTACGTGAAACGTCTGGCTTCTTATAAGCTATCCGCCAAGTCTGATAAATGCATATTTGTGGGTTACCCTAAGGAAACTAAAGGGTACTGGTTCTACAACCCATCTGAGAACAAAGTGTTTGTTGCTCGGAATGGATCTTTCTTGGAGAGAGAGTTCGTCTCCAAGAGAGTTAGTGGGAGTAGAATAGATCTCGAAGAAGTTCGAGAACCACAAATAGTCGAAGAACCGAACGAACAGGTCGAAACAGTCCAACCTGTATCACGAGTTGTTGAGACAGCACCTCCTAGTGAACCTCGGAGATCTGGTAGAATTCGCCAAGAGCCTACAAGATATGGTTTTCTTGTGACTGGAAACGACGAACTCATGTTGTTAGAACATGACGAGCCTACGTCGTATTCAGAGGCTGTGGCGAGTTCCGATTCCGAGAAATGGCACCAGGCCATGGAGTCTGAGATGCAATCCATGTTCGACAACAAAGTGTGGACTTTGGTCGATTCGTTCAATGGTATTAAGACCATTGGATGCAAGTGGGTTTTCAAGAAGAAAACCGACATGGATGGCATCGTGCATACCTATAAGGCACGACTCGTCGCGAAAGGGTTTCGGCAGATTCATGGTATAGACTATGATGAAACCTTTTCACCAGTCGTGATGCTTAAATCCATACGGATTCTGCTAGCCATAGTTGCGTATTATGACTACGAGATATGGCAGATGGACGTCAAGACCGCATTCCTTAACGGGAATCTGCTCGAGGATGTGTACATGACACAACCCGAGGGCTTTGTCGATCCTAAGAGTCCGAGGAATGTATGCAAACTTCAAAGATCCATTTATGGACTGAAGCAGGATTCGAGGAGCTGGAATCTTCGATTTGACGAGGCAGTCAAAACGTTTGGCCTCCTGCAAAACGAAGATGAGCCATGCGTTTACAAGAAGGTCAGTGGGAGCGCAGTAGTCTTCCTTGTACTTTATGTGGATGATACATTGAGCATGACTAGTAGATATCAATCTACACCAGGTGAGGCTCACTGGATTGCGGTCAAGAACATCCTTAAGTACTTGAGAAGGACTAAGGATT
>NW_010968036.1:7901-9310 GCF_000463585.1 Tarenaya hassleriana | reverse complement strand
AAGATCTAGAATCAATAAAAACCTAGAAATAGGCTAACTAGTCCCCGGCAACGGCGCCAAAAACTTGATACGTGTGTACCGAGTCTAAAATCTATAACCCGATTCACAACTCACTGCAAGGATACGGATCGTCGTAACACGGGGTCGAACACAAGGACCGGTTGCTAAATCCAAATCTAAATCAAAAAGAGATCAAAGCAAGCAAGTTAGTGATGATGGAAGTAATTGGAATCTATAGAAAACGAAATAAGAAAGCAATATAAACGAGTAACCTATCAAACAAGGATGACTACGGGTGTCGGGATCGTATGCGCGTGTATGGGTATATGTTAAGCATGCATGAATAACGATTATGACTTGTATTCGGGAATCATCAAGCAACAAAGATAGAGAATTCACCTCTCGGTCTACTAACTCCCTACCTACAGAGTAACTCGTCAATCTCTCGATCTATTCAAGTTAACCCTAAGTGCATAAAGAACGCTATCATCAACCCTAGATCGATTAAGCCATATCTCTATGTGAATAATACGATCTATCCTATTGATTTTGATCCGAAACAAACCCATATCTCTATGTGGTTCAGAATCCAAGATAATTGATCAAGGGGTTAGCAAATATCAATCCAATAAAAGCGCAAATCAATAGAACCGAAACAAATCAAAACCAAAATCCAAGTTAGGGTTCAAACATACCCAAAACACATACGAATCCCTAACCCATAGTCGTGCATCTACTCACGGTTCATAGAAAACAATAGAAAGAACATAGAAGAAGAGATAAAAGAAAGGAGAGAAAAGCTCATGTAGATGTGTAGTCTACACGATCGAATCTTCCTTCTTCTTCCCGAAATCCCGTGAACTTCTATTCTTCTCTCCCCAAAAGCTCTCCAAAAATCTGTATCTAGGTGTTCTCTAATGTTCTCTCCTGTTCTAGGACGTGGCTAGGGCTTTTTTATAACCCTAGGGCGGCTCCCAAGAGTTCTATTCCCATTCAGATGCTGAAAATCGCGAAACAGGGTTTTAGACTGGATCCGGACCGATTCCAGATGGATCCGGACCGGATCCAGATTCCTGGGGTCGAATTCTGCGTCCTTGATCCGGACCGGATCCAGTTGGATCCGACCCTACGCTGGCAGTTTTCTGGTCTTCACGATTTCGCTCGTAACTTTCTGCTCCGGTGTCGGATTTATGCGATTTTGGTGTCTACGCGAAGCTCTTGAAGTCGCAACTGGAGTATCTCATCCGAACTTCTGTAGAAAAAGTTATTGATGTCGCAACTGGAGTATCTCATCCGAACTTCTGTAGAAAAAGTTATTGATGTCGCAACTGGAGTATCTCATCCGAACTTCTGTAGAAAAAGTTATTGATGTCGCAACTGGAGTATCTCATCCGAACTTCTCCTTTAAC
>NW_010968036.1:4338-7680 GCF_000463585.1 Tarenaya hassleriana | reverse complement strand
CCAAGCCTATTTCCGAACCTATCCTTATCTCAACTTAGCCTATTCGATCTTAGTTCTACTCTGTACCTGGATTTTTACCTTTTTGTAGAATTTCTTTAATGAGCGCTAGCACCTCGGGTTTCTAGGACGTTGAAGTTGAAGGACATCGTTTCTCTCTCTTTTTTTTTCTTTCTTTCTTTTTTTTTCTTCTCTCTTTTTTTTTAAATACGATGTCTGACCCACAACTTAGACCCGAACCATCAATCGATGCACTCATGTTCTCGAACGATTTTCGTTGACGAGATTCCGACAGCGGAGTGTCGAGATGCTTTATTTTCCCAAGGCAATTGTTGAACTAGATTTCATCGACCTGCAAGACTCGGAAAAGGTTCTAAACGGACCATATAACCTGGATGTAGTCGTTTCAACTCCGTAGGTTCCAAATAGCAATCCTATCCCACAAACTTTATATGGAAAGTCTGGAGAACTATCAATTCGACACGGTTCAACCATGTTCTACAAAGTCACTAGATCATCAAGATGTTCCTACTCTATCATTCTACAAATCCTCCAAATGATGTTCAAAACGGGTTTTCGAGGTATGCACGTGAACCTATATGATCCTAAATCTATATGATCGAATGCAATCATGCAAACCTAACAAAAACCCATCTATATGAAAAGAAAGAAAACGTGTAAATGCAACTAATGCAAAGTGATATGCAAAAGTGAAAAATTTTCCTAAGTCTATATGCATGATAAGATGCACCTAAACTAAATGCAATCCTAAGTAGATAGACCTGAATGTATGAAGTACCCCCCCCCCCCCCAGACTTGAACCATACACCGTCCACGGTGTAGACTCTCGCCCGAAAAAGTAGAATCGAAAACAACGTATGGAAAGAACCAATAAGAGGGATAGAGAAGGCTTAGCTCTGCGAAATTCGTTCGCTCGCAATGAAGTTAACTCACGTCAAACGCAAGAGCTCTCACAAACTCTGTAAACTGAAACCTATCCAACATTGTCTCTCAGAAGTCGATGCTCATCTCTCGTGTGCCGGTGTAAACGCTCATAGAACAACAAACGTTATCCGAACAAAAGCATAATAATAGCAATGCATTCCGAAGGATCCAAAATACAATCATGGTCTCTACTACCTATGCTACAAAGAAAAAGAAAAAGAAAACTTACCTAGTGCTCGGGTTGCCTCCCGAGAAGCGCTTGTTTAACGTCATTAGCCCGACCTATCTTGCTCAAATGATGGGAGGGTCTGAGAGGCAAAGATAATCGATCTTTCGCCACCCTTGATGTTGAGCGTTAAGCGCTTCTTTTAGACCTCGTGGATGCTTGAGCCTTCTATCCTCCTTGGGTTTCCAAACTTGTGAAGGAGGTGGATCTTGTGGACGTTTGAGCGATGATTTTGCTCGTTTCGATCCTCTCCTACTCATTGCTCCTGCTCGACAACCTGTAATAGAAGGTTCAAAAACAGATATAGGATTATGAGCAGGATACGTACCTCTCTCCAATGATGGTCCTATGTGTTCCTTTGTCCTAAGCCTTTGAGGTAAGGGCTTCAATTTGACCTTCGGGACATTCTCTAGAATCCAATCCACTTTATTCAGCGTCCCCATGCTAGGTGGTGGCTCTCTGGTCTCTTGAACGTCTTTAATAATCGTCGTGGAGGGTTCGGAGACATTCGTAGAAGAATCGGGCGTGTCGATGTGAAAAACGTCTGATTTGCTCAGAGACTGGATCCGGTCCGATTCCAGGTGGAATCGGTCCGTTTCCAGTTTGTCTTCAGTTTGGATCCGGTCCGATTCCAGGTGGAATCGGTCCGGATCAACCTTCTGTAAAAATCCATCTTCGGAAGGCTGTGTTTGGATCCGGGTTTGGATCCGGTCTGTTTCCAGGTGGAATCGGTCCGGATCTATCTTCTGTAAAACTCCAATTTCGTCTGATCCTTCGTTCAATGCTCGTGTAAGCTCCCGGATATCCTCCCAATTGTTGTATATGCTCTCATTCGACGCAAGGAGAGATATCTCTAAAGGATCGACTTCCCGAAACTGATCGAAGACTTCTTGAGTGAGGATTTCATGCACATCGACATAGCATGCTGAATCGGTGGTGGATGGCTTTTTCATGTTGTGATCCAAGGTGAACTCAATAGTCTCGTCACCTATCTTCATCGTGAGACGACCAGCATGAACATGAACCACCGCATCGGCCGTGTTCAAGAACGGTCGACCTAGTATAATCGGTATCTTCGAGTCCTCGTCCATGTCTAAAACAACAAAATCAACGGGAACATAATAATCCCCGACTTTCAATGGGACGTCCTCGAGAATACCTGCAGAATACTTGACGGATCTATCCGCAAGCTGTAGTGCCATCCTCGTCGGCTTAAGATCTCCAATGTTGAGCTTCTTATAGATGGACAACGCAAGCAAGCTTACACTGGCGCCCAGATCACACAACGCACGGTCAATCTCAATGTTCCCGATTTTGCAAGGAATCGAGAAACTACCTGGATCCGATCTCTTCTGTGGCAACTCATGCCGTAGAATCGCTGCGCTCACCTCTGTGCTCAAGGATACTGTCTCCTTCCCAATCACCCTCTTCTTAGTCAAGATATCTTTCAAAAATTTTGCATAAGAAGGGATCTGGAGTATCGTCTCATAGAAAGGCACCTTATCCTCCAACTTCCGAAGCATATCAATAAATCTAGATAGATGTGTATCCTCAGTATGCTTCTTCAATCGAGAAGGGAAAGGAACGGGTGGTACATAAGGTGGAGGAGCTACATAAGGCGGTTCGGCTTCCTCTATATGCACCTTACGTGTCTCCTCTACATGCAGGTTCTCTCCACTTATAAGATGAATAGCATTGACATGCTCTCGTGGATTCGGTTCGGCCTTTCCAGGAAATGTGCCCTGCTGTCTAGAGGGTTGTGATGCAAGCTCTGCAATCTGCATGTCCACATGCTTCAGATGAGCCTCAACTCCATCTAATCTCCTCTCAAAAGTGTCTTGCCTGACTTTTATGCTCTGTAACTCGGTCTTTAGCTCAGTAAATGATGTCTTCTGATCGAGCATTAGCTGGGCAAGCATCGTCTTGAGGTCTGCTTCTTCATTCTTTGCCGGTGGAGGAGCTCGATAACCCTGATTCTGCTGCCCGTATCCTGGATTATGTTGTGCATATCCCTGATTCTGCCCCTGAAAATGTGACTGAGTGAAGCCCGGGGGGTTCTGAGGGATTCTGGAAACGCCCTGCTGTTGTGCATTCAATGCTCCACTCGGGCTTCCGTAGGAGAAACCAGGATGGTTTCTAGGCGTGTTCGGGTTGTAGAGATTAGAAGGATTCTG
>NW_010968036.1:0-435 GCF_000463585.1 Tarenaya hassleriana | reverse complement strand
TGCATGATTGCATGATTTAATCGTTAAATTGCATGTAATCATTGAATCTATGCATGTTTAATGATATTTGTGATTGTTGAATGATGCATGGATGGAATGGAGTCTGGGACGGGTTAATGGTGCGTCAAAACCGGGACGAAACCCTAATTTTCGAAGCCCGAAAAATCCGTTCCGAATCTGATTTGTCCGCGGTCAGCCGGACCAACAGTTGGTCAGCCGGACCAGCAGACAGATCAGATTCCGGACCGCGTGTTTGGTCAGGAGGACCAAAGTTCTCGCTGGTCAGCCCCGGACCAAAAGTTGGTCCGGCGGACCAGGCGAGAACAACACAGGTCTGAGACGAAGACCGGCGGACTGACCAAGGAAACGGACTGAGTTGGTCTGCGCTCCGATTCCAGGTCAGCTCGGAGCAGGAGAAACAGACTGAGTTGGTCC
>NW_010968035.1:0-510 GCF_000463585.1 Tarenaya hassleriana | reverse complement strand
AACCGATTAGTATTTTTTCCATACGAATTTGATTATGGACTTTTGTATTCTTCACAGGTATGGAAGAATAGTGGATACAACACGGCAGAGTGGTTTTGATAAATAACGGAAGCCGGTTTATACGAAATCAGATGGTGAATCACCAAAAAGGTTTTTGCTTCTTTTCTCCATCTCCGGCCACGGGTATGTCGTCCGGCTTACACCTTGGCCTGGCTTCTTAGTTGCAAGAATGCCCTTTCTAACCTTCATGTTCAGGCCTTGAAGCTTTTGTTCCTTGCAAAAGATTTACCTGCAAGTGAAAAGTCGTATATGACCTTATGTGATATATGTATATGTGTTTGTCCGTTCGTAGAGAGAGACATGGGTGTTAATATTATGATTTATATGTCTAAATGTTGATATTAAATGTGAGTTTGGTATCCCATGGTACGTTTTGTCATAAATTTGTCACTCGTAGTTATGCGTTTTACATTCAGAATCTCCATACTTTATCATACATATATATATATA
>NW_010968034.1:0-510 GCF_000463585.1 Tarenaya hassleriana | reverse complement strand
TCCCCCGTTGCGAGATCCTTTACCTGAAAGTGAAAAGGGTAAAATTCAACGGAAACACGATTAGTGGTGCAAAGTTGATGGATAGATATGAGGTTTCGACGTAATGAAGGGACACATAATATATTAGTGAGTGATAAAGGACGAGAGGTTGAGGAGAATGATAAGGAACCCGTGTGTGTGATCGGATGGGAGGATCCGTCACCAAGCTCTACTTCGTCACCACCGGAGTACGGCTCATGGAGGGAGAGATTGTGCAAGTCTGATGTGATATGATGCGATGCCCCCGAGTCAAGAAGCCAAGTCGGAGACGAAGGTGCAACAGCAACACTCGTGTGATGAGCACGCGGCTGCCATGATGCCGGCGGGTTCGGCGGTCCGATCGGAGCAGCAGCAGGGGAGCGAAAGAGATGGCATCGCTTGGCACTGTGGCCTTGTGTCCCGCATAGCTAACATTTTCCGAGATAGGGCTTACGAGGCCTAGAGTCCGAGGCCGGGCGAGAAGGCTGCTGC
>NW_010968033.1:0-511 GCF_000463585.1 Tarenaya hassleriana | reverse complement strand
AGTTATTATAATAATCATCATAAAGTAAATAACAAAAATAATAATACTAAATAAAAAAAAAGAAATAAGGAAAGAATAACGAAAAAAATGATGATGATGATGATGATGATGATGATGATGATGATGATGATGATGATGATGATGATGATGATGATGATGATGATGATGATGATGATGATGATGATGATGATGATGATGATGATGATGATGATGATGGTGGTGGTGGTGATGATGATGATGATGATGATGATGATGATGATGATGATGATGTAAAAGAAAATTCGATATAAATTTATCGGTCCAAATAATACTTGGAGCCAAATAAATAGTATTGAAATAAAACTGAACACAGTTTAGTCAAACCATAGTTAAAGGCAAATGCAAAGATATGAGATAACTTGAATTGGTAATCCGGATAGATCGAAACCTAATTTGATTAAATTTAAAGTTAAAAAAAAAAAAAGAGTTTGGGACGACCTTGCGAAGCCAAAAATTTTAATACTCAATTTGA
>NW_010968032.1:0-511 GCF_000463585.1 Tarenaya hassleriana | reverse complement strand
CCTGAAATTCCGTAACGAGTAGATACTTCCGCAGGAGCATAATCGATTTTCTGGTTAAATACATTACGAGAAGTTTTTCTATACTTATAGCAGTGAGTTTTAGCTTTTTCTGCGTCTTTTAATCGACCGGAAAAACATATACGGATCCCCTCAACCCTTTTTTGAATCTCCTTCACTATTTTAGTAAAAATGGAATGAAATGTTTTGTTCCTCAGTTGAAAAGAGATGTCTTGAGCAATCAGAGAAGCGCTTTGATAAACAGATTTGATTTTGACTGACTCAATTAAGGTCTTAGTGTTTGTTCTATTAGACAAGAAAGATCGCATTTTTTTTACTTCGTAAAAATAAGAGTTGTACCTGTACGGAATTCCTCTCTTTCTCAGTATGATCTCTATCATCATATCTATTACCTTTATCAATTCTTCTATCCCACCTAGGTTTATGAATTTCTCTATCAATTCCATTACCTTATCCTTACCCATGAGGTTCCAACATTTGACCTTTAATTGAT
>NW_010968031.1:0-511 GCF_000463585.1 Tarenaya hassleriana | reverse complement strand
TCTTCTTCATTTTGTTTGTCATTTCATCCTCAAACACATCAAAATCTACATAAATCTTCATGGTATCAGAGCATAAGGTCTAGAGGACCCCTCTGTTACACATTCGCTTTAATTCCGCTGTATAAACCGAGCAAATTCCTTCTATTCTTTGATTTATAGATAGAGGAGCCTGCTCGAGTTCGAATCAGTATTTTGTATTCCTTTTTTGGCAATTCATTCAAGCCAAAGAGCGTTTTATCTTTTAAATTTCGCTGGCCTTCATTCAAGCCACAAAAAAAACCATTTTTTTCTAAGTTCATTTCGGTTCTTACATCCAAAACCGAGTGAACCATTCTTGTTTTGTCATCTTCACAGAATTTTCATTCTTTTGAACTTTTTCAATCCACTAAACCTATATGTGGAGTTCTTGGGATGTGAATTATGGTCCTTTAGGAGATGAGAAAGGAAATAATTGCACATATTGTGTAGATGAACATGGTAATGTCGAAGAGTATTGGTCTTCCAAAGAATC
>NW_010968030.1:0-511 GCF_000463585.1 Tarenaya hassleriana | reverse complement strand
TTCTTTTTTTAATCATATGTTGTGAAAACAGATGGGAAAAGAAGCAAAGGAGTGAACAAGGAGGGAATCAAATTCTACAACGACCTTATCGACGAACTCCTTGCAAATGGTACGTACAAAATCTTTGTTTCCAATATATATATATATGGTTATAATTTTAAAACATAGTTCCTTATAACGATATATAAAGTCATGAAGTTTATGTAATGATATACATCATCTATTTGTGACACAATGAGCAGGAATTACTCCTCTCGCCACTTTGTTCCATTGGGACATTCCTCAAGCCCTAGAAGAAGAATATGGCGGCTTTTTGAGCGAGAAAGTTGTGTAAGTATATCGCCATCTTCCATTCTTCCCAACAAATCCAAACTTTATATACTGAATTACATCTCAACTAATACGGTATT
Organism: Tarenaya hassleriana; assembly: GCF_000463585.1. Taxonomy (NCBI): domain Eukaryota; kingdom Viridiplantae; phylum Streptophyta; class Magnoliopsida; order Brassicales; family Cleomaceae; genus Tarenaya; species Tarenaya hassleriana. The sequence continues at coordinate 101 of NW_010968030.1, read as the reverse complement.
CGTGATGGATGCAGGGATGATTTCCGCGATTTCGCTAGCGTATGCTTCGAAGAATTCGGTGACCGGGTGAAGCTGTGGGTCACCATCAACGAACCGTGGGT
>NW_010968029.1:0-511 GCF_000463585.1 Tarenaya hassleriana | reverse complement strand
AGAGAGAGAGCGAGCGGTTTATGATATGTCATTAGGGTTTTAACGGCTTGAGTTGTTACAATTTATTTGAATAAACCCTTGTCGATAATCAAAATTACCCTATTCTCATGCGGCCGAGTGACTCAAATTCGAATTCAGATTTATAAAACAAAGATTAACAATAAAAGGGGATATATTTTATATAAATATGCCCGAACTAATTACATAAAATCATTATATTTATATATATGTATATGTATATATATGTATATATATGTCAAAATTTATGATTATTTTTAAATTTGAAAAACATCTCTGATATTTATTAAACATTATATAATTATTTTTAATTTTTTAATAATATTTGGATTTTGTTACCCGAATTTACTTGAACATTTTATGAGGCTGGACACTCATAAATATAAGATTGGATTTTAAATACTAATACGGGTATATACCCATTAGTATGATCGCTTTGTGTAACAATTTGGGTATATTCGTAGAATTACCCTTTCCATTGAATTTTTTTTTT
>NW_010968028.1:43282-43939 GCF_000463585.1 Tarenaya hassleriana | reverse complement strand
TCTCCGTATAAATCCTATAAAAACGCCCTGGAGATGTAGAGAGAAATATGAGTTATCAAATGTCATCTATTATGTCCAGTTATCTCATGGATGAGAAAGCAGTCGAATCTGATAAGGTGACTAGCTCCATGCTTTATGTTCGACATAGGATATCGTGTGTCAAAAAGATCGTAGTAAGAACTATTACAGCTCTGTTAGTTATCACTAACTCTATCAATGTGAGGGTCTGATGACATGTATTTTGGTGACATTTTGGTATAGGATGTCTAGTGCATTTTACTCGGTTTTGCATATTTATAGGCATTCTAGAGCACATTTGGTCTCGATATTGCTTGTTGCTTTCTTTGATGTCAAAACAGGTATTCATGCATAAAAGAGAGCAAAAGGAGTGGAAAACATGGACTACGGAACATCACAGACGAAACGGGAACATTTGGAGTTGTTCCGGGGAAAAACACGAAGCCTAAAAAGTCAAATCTTGCAAGTCCAATAACTTCCAGTCTACAAGTCCAAATTGCATGTTCTCTACCTCATCGGAAAGCTCTCTTCAATATCTACGCATAGACACCAAGAACGCACAAATCCGACATTGGAGCAGAAAGTTATGAGCAAATCTGTCAAACATGTTCGAGTGGAAGAATCGACACGGACCGTGTT
>NW_010968028.1:42779-43092 GCF_000463585.1 Tarenaya hassleriana | reverse complement strand
ATTTTGCATCCGGACTTCCGTTTTCAGCAAAGGAAAAAGCCCAGCTGCCAAGCAAATAAATCGGAGACGTCTTGGGCTTCAGAAATCATCGAGAGTTCACAGGAGAAGCCAGAGAACTCGAGAGAGAATCATGACGGAGTTTCCCGGGAGCAGAGATTGAAGAATCGTCGTCGAGAGATCGCTGCGAGTCTTCTTTATCTGTTTCTATGTTTCTCTTTATTGATTTGAACTCGTTCGTTGTTATGGGTAGTGAGTAGTCGTTTCACTGTAGCTAGGGATTTAACCTTGTAGGGATTTGTTTGGTTTTTATTTT
>NW_010968028.1:39193-42187 GCF_000463585.1 Tarenaya hassleriana | reverse complement strand
CTTTCCGGAGTCTTGTTTTCTGAGTCTTTTGCGTCATTGTTTGTTTTTCAATTTTCTTGAGTCTTTTTTTTTTTTTTTTGTGTGTTTTGCGTCTTTCCGTTGTCTCCTTTTTCTCCTTGGTTTCTTTAGTGTGTGCAGGTATACCCTCTCCAAGAGCATGAGTAGAGAATTATGGATATGAGATATCTCATGAACGATGTGTTGTATGACAACTCTTTTAATCCCGGTTGGACGAACTATCCAAATTTCTCCTATGACTCATATGCTCCAAATGCTCCACATTGGGATTTCAATGACCACCAGAATCATGGATCCTATGAATTTCAAGCGTATCAGCCTAGATCCCCATTTCACTACGATCAGGGTTATGAGGCATACTACCATTTTGAAGAACCACCTTAGGAGGCATACGTTTATCCACTACTTCAAACTCAGCAAGAGGTAGATTCTGATATAAATTACATGTTTATTCAGGTTTTGCAGAAACAGGAGAACATTTTTAATGAGCTAAAGGGCTTCATGAGGGATGTGAATTCGCGACTCGAGCTCATTAACAATCGACTCGCTAATCTTATCTCCTCATCGGTGTGGTCGCAAGAAACTCTCACGGAACAAACAGAAATTGATCCTGGAGAGTACCTTAACACCATACCACTGAAGGATGTGGAGCAATCTGAGTTAGGCACACAACAAGTCATCAAGAAAGGTAAGTGTTCTAATGCGTATTTGGATTATAAACCTAACTCTTTGACCACAGATGAGCATTTGAGCATGAATTGTGAGGAGATAGAACCAAAGTATGTGCCTCCACCGCCAAGACCACCACCGGTTCCATTTCCTTCACGCCTGAAGAAACACAAGAAAGACGTTCAGTTTGATCAACCATGTTCACAAAAGCAAAAATTCGATGTAAAATCACATAAAGTTTAACTGGTTGTTTACTCGTCTGAGACTATTCCCATCTCGAGTCGAGCAGTCCCCTAAACTGATATTCAAAGAGATCCACCACCTCTTTCATCCGACTTCCATGCTGACCCCCAATTACCACCACTCAAGTTTCGGTCGGTCAGTAAGGTAAATGAAGAGCTACATCACTTCGATCGAAGCCACACCAAATCAGATGAATTTATCTCATCCAACCCCATTCCACTTCAAACCATTCCTCCAAGACCCATTCCCCCAGAACCCCCTCCTATTTGAGTAAGATGGGTCGAGCTAAAGACCCTAAACAAGCGCTCCCGGGAGGCAACCCGAGTCCTTAGGTTAGTTTTCTTTCTTTTCTGTTTATTTTTGCATCGGATATTGGTTTGTGTCTCTTATCACCAGGTTGAGTTCTAATGAGGAATTGAGGAGGCGAGGAAGCTAGCTATGCGATAGACGTAGGCAGACTTAAGTGCGAGTGAACGAACATCGCGAGCTAAGTATTCTTTTTCCTTCTTGATTTTCTTCTCTTTTGACTCATTTTATTGGTTGCCTCTACTAGACGAGAATTGACACCGAGGACAGTGTCCAGTTCAAGTCTGGGGGAGAATTCGTCTAACGCCAAACCATATCCATATAGAGTAGTGTTGCATGCATTTTTCTCTTTTATTTTCACTTTTTAGTTGCATGTACATATAGGATGCATTAGGATCATATAGTTTGTTGTTAGGATTGTGCATTTACATATAATATTTAGGACATACAAGATCACGTGCATAAAACCATTTTGAGCATTGATGTGATGATCTATGACATGAGAGAGTAGAAACGTCTTGAAAACATTTTGATCCGTTGAACGTGGTTATGTTTTGTTGAATTGATTGCTTGATCTTTAGGATTTTCTAGAATTGCTTGTGGGATAGAAATCGTTGGTTGGAACCCATGGGACCCGATGTTGTCTAGCCAAGAGAAACGTTTCTATAAGAACCTTTCCCATGTTTGTTGAAATCGGTAAAGTCTATTATCAAATGCATTTTTATTTCTTTATGTGCAGAAAAAGCTAGTGAGCATCTCTACACTCCGCTGTCATTATCTCGTCAATGAAAATCGTTCGAGGACATGAGTGCATCAATTTGATGGTTCGGGTCTAAGTTGTGGGTCGGGTCATCCAACAAATAAAAATCGAAAAAAAATTGATTAGGAACCCTTCAACTTCAACGTCCTAGGAACCCGAGATGCTAGCAAAAGAAAAAAAAATCGAGCTAGATGAAAGAAAAAAAAAGAGAAGAAGAAAAAGAATGAATACCGAAAGCGTAGACTAGATACATTAGGTAGAATGGCGTGATAGGTTCGAGAAACATGCTTGGTAGATGATTGAAGTTCTTGGATTGGTTCTTGGTAGCGGTATAGATCCCATAGCTAGGAAAGACTATCCTTTAGAGAGGGAGATCATACTAGATAGACTTGATCATTGTTCACGGCGATCTAGGTCGGATAGAGGTTTCGCTCTCGATTATCATTTTGAGTTATGTCATTGTCTCGCCCTCCTTTCAGACCGCTTTTCATGGAGTATTTGCTCGAGGACGAGCAAAGGTTTAAGTCTGGGGGAGTTTGATGACATGTATTTTGGTGACATTTTGGTATAGGATATCTAGTGCATTTTACTCGGTTTTGCATATTTATAGGCATTCTAGAGCACATTTGGTCTCGATATTGCTTGGTTGCTTTCTTTGATGTCAAAACAGGTATTCATGCATAAAAGAGAGCAAAAGGAGTGGAAAACATGGACTACGGAACATCACAGACGAAACGGGAACATTTGGAGTTGTTCCGGGGAAAAACACGAACCCTAAAAAGTCAAATCTTGCAAGTCCAATAACTTCCACTCTACAAGTCCAAATTGCATGTTCTCTACCTCATCGGAAAGCTCTCTTCAATATCTATGCATAGACACCAAGAACGCACAAATCCGACATTGGAGCAGAAAGTTATGAGCAAATCTGTCAAGCATGTTCGAATTGAAGGATCGACACGGACCGTGTTGCATTCGACACGGCCGTGTTGTGTTCGTGC
>NW_010968028.1:22333-38645 GCF_000463585.1 Tarenaya hassleriana | reverse complement strand
TAGGTTAAATTATTGGATAGTGGATTTAGGACTTGAGAGAGCCAAATCTGATATTAGAACTTGAGATCCCCGATTAGAGTTCGATATTCGTAGATCCATCCTTAGAAACAATCCCTATTCATTAAGGTTATCCCGAAACTACGGTGGTTTATCTATCTGATTTTACTTAGTTAGTTTATTGTTTTATTTTCGATATTCACATACTTCATTCCATATTTCCTGATCTAATTCTTGGTCGAGTCTTGTTCCTAGAGTTAACTATTCCCTGTGTTCGACCCTGGTACTACAGTTGATCCGTATCCTTGCGGTATTCGCTGTATCTAGGTTTTTATCACTTGAGCATTATTTCTATACCTAGATTTGCGTTATCAGGGTCGTAGTGTCTTGCTAGAGACCACGCACAATGAGTGAGTCGAAATGGTGTTTTGAGATCACGACCACATTGAATGAGCCTACAGGGTCACGAAGGGTTGGAACGTCAAGAGCGACAAAACGAAATATGAAATAAAATGTTTGTTGAACTCGGTCGAGTAAGTGTAACTCGTCCGAATTTGGTCGAATTCGGTTGAATTAATGTAATTTAACTTAAACATAAAACGGTGTGGGAATTCAGTCAAATCAAAGTAATTTGGACAAACGGTGAATAGTGACTATAAATAGTGACTGTGAATAGTAACTATGAATAGTGTCGGTGAATAGTGTCTATAAATAGTACCCGAACAAAATTCCTACATCGAAAATTCTACCCATTTTTAAGGGTTTTGAACTCTATATAAGGGAAGCTTGGAAAAAAACTTCAATACACTAAGTCCTAAATCCTATAGGGGATCTAGAGAGCTTTAAGAAGTCTAAACGACTATAAGCTCTCAGAAACTTCTCCGGACTAGCGACGGATTTTAGGCCCTAGCAGGCCAAATCCAATTGTTGGATCCAACCCGCGGTGTGGATACCGTAGAGGTCGTTGCCCTTTGTGATGACTCCGAGTGATTGTTTCGCCCATCGCAGTAGGCCTGGAAAACAACAATATCATCCCATTTAGATCATCCTTGCATTGTAGATCCTAAACCCGCAATGTTTGCATCAATCGACTTTCATTTCATCACTTTCACTTGTTAATACATTTCCCATTTTACATTTGCATTCTCACAAACACCTTACAATCAATATTTTTCATCATATTTCGATCTAGCTCTAAGATAGATTAGTACAACCTAGTCTTCGTGATCGACCCATATACTATAACTACTGTATATTTGCGGTTAGTGGTACGAATCATGTTAACAAATATAGAACTCAGTGTACTATCAAGGCAAGACCGAACGTATCAGAAGAATATCACAATCAAATCTCCTTTTTATGTTGCCTAGTATATTTGTATTTCATTTTCTATATTTAGCCGTTTGTAACTACATTCCTTTTACATTTTTTTTTCTTTTTTGCATATATATAAATGATCTGCTGCGTTATTTCATATAATGGGAATAAAGTGAATTTTGTATATTCACCCTCAATAACTTGTCTTCTTCCTCTTCTCAAAGTCCGATACTTATACTCGGATATACATCCAAACCTTCATTCCAATCTGTTTTCCATCATCTCCTACAGCCCTACACATTCCTATTCTAAATTTCTTTACTTTTTTCTCCTTCTTGAAAATTTTGTATAGTCTTCCATCTCACTAATCTACTACTACAACAAGGTCATACGTACATGGGTTTTTCTGATTCAATATTGTTACACCATTTAAAAAAAGGTATGGTTTCGAACATTTCCCAAGAATTATCAAATAAATGGTTCTTTAATAGTGACCTTGATGACAACATGCGCTATGCTTGGATTGGAAGGCATGATTAACAAATAATAATAAATAAATAAATGGAAAAGTCAGAATTCAGGACTAACGATCTTTGGTCTCTTCTGAAAAAACCAGAAAACATAGTACCATGGTAGAAGGCGGTATGGATCAAGCACCAAACTTCCGAGCATGTTTTTATTTGTTGGCTACATTTTGCCACAATCAATGACCAACTAAATATAGAATGATAGATTGGGGAATCCAACTCGATCCACGATACTTGTTCTGCAACATCGTATTTAGGAACCTCATTTTCTTTGAGTGCCAAGTAACTCAAGTCAACGTATCGGTTTACAAATTTTGTTCTTCAGTTGGGACCATATCATGAATTGGTTGTTGAGCAGTTGGACGAACCATCAATTATGTTGGATTACTAGAATTCTATGGCAAATAATCATATACACACTAGGGAAGGAAAAGAACTCAAGGTTACACATCCAAATCTTCCTTCCAAAATAATCGATAATTAGAGAGATCAACAAAGGCTTCAGAACAAAGATGGCGGCACCCCGAACTAGAGATCCAACTATGACTTCTACTTCATTGTAGATATGGTTCTCCAACATTCACTAACACATATGTTGCGAAAGTTGTATTTAATTTTCTTATCACTACTTTGCTTGGGCAAACTGACACTCTGTATACAACCTTTTTTAAATAGAGAATACAATAACCTTTTAAAAAAATAAAAAATAAAAATACATTAGGTATTATATTTATTAGCCTTTATTTTGTTTGGCGTTATTTGCTTTTAGGGTCATTGTTTTCTTTGTACAAAGTACATGTGTAACTGGTGGAATGTGTACGATCATTTTTTTGGATAATGGTAAATATATTAATAATCAAAAAATGTTGTTTTTACAACCTGGCATATTGCCAAAACTAACCCATACAGAATTTGGATTCCATATAAATGAATAAAATATAGATCACCTTCGAATATTAGAACGGATCGGAGCCGTACGTAATATATAACCATATATCGATAAGGTTGAGATGTGGAGATGCCGAGGATTCCTCCCTTCATAGAATGTGTACGATCTTGTGTTGTTCTTTTAGATCTTTGTATCCTTTTGGCCCTCGTGATCTGTTGCAAAGTGTTGAAGTAGAAAAAAATGCACGTTAATTTATGTCCTTGGTGGACAACATAAGAGCATGGTTTTAACATGGAAGAAATCAAAAGTATGGGCAAAGCATGGAACAAAGAAAAGCATGGGTCATTTCACAATAAAGAAATGTAATAAGAGAAAGAGATAGAGTCTATCACATGGAAGAGAAGACATTTTCGTTAACCCTCTTGAACCAAACTGAAGAGAGTCTGCAACAGAGGAGAGGGAGACCATAGCCATGGAGAGCTGATTGTGGGAGATTGGTGAGTGCAACATGTATGGAAAACACAGGTGAGTGATTTCTGAGAGAGAGCGAGGTGTACTTGGGGGGGAGCCTTCAAATAACGCGCGAACTGCTCACTGCATAGACGTGGTCTAGGGTAACACGTGGTGTGTGTTGCACACAGTGTGTTTGAGGCTGATAGAATTCTGAGTGATACATGGATTTTACTCAGAGGAAGCAAAACGAGAGGGTTGAGTGATACTTGGAAATGTTTGAAGTGTACTTGACTTCTATCAGAGGAATAGAATCAGATTGGAAGTTTTGATTTGTGAAATCGAGTGCATTTTCTTTTTCAATTGGTATCAGAGCGGGTCACTGGTCGTAGGAGATTTTTCTCTCATACCGGTGTACGATTCAGTTCAACGATGGATGAAAAATATGTTATGCTAGATTCTACCAACTGTGGACATTGGAAGGGCAAGATCAATGCCTACATACGAGGTCTTGATGAAGATGCTTGCAACACGTTTACCGGTGGATGGACTTGACCTACTGATGTGATTGATGGGGTAACAAACCCAAAACCGAAGAATGAGTAGACAGTACAAGAAAAGAAGGGAATAGCTCCGCACGTATCGGAGACAAATCAGTCAAAGTCATTAACCATTCATGAAGAGGATAACTCATGTGCCGAAAGTGAGAGTGATGATAAAGATCGATCACACTTGGTTGCTTTAATGGGAGCCACTGAGGAGGAGGATCACCAAGTGGATGAAAGTGACGGAGAAGAAGTGACTAAGGAAGAGTTGTTTAAAGAAAAGATCAGATTAGTACAGATGAACAAACTATTGATAAGTGACAAACAATGTCTGAAGAAAGAACTCAAAGATGTTCAAGTGCAACTGACAAGTACTCAACAAAAGCTAACACAGAAGGAGAAAGAAACGACTCTCATGACGAGTCAGTTGGAAGAAACCAAGAAAAATCTGCATCTTCTTGGTAGTGGAACTTGAAAATTGGACCACTTGCTCGGAAAAGGAAGAGATGCGAGAGATCAATCTGGACTTGGATATGAAAGGAAAATTCAACAGTACCCAAAGCTTGTTTCATGTGGAATTTGCTACAAGAAGCATCTGCAGTTTTGGGAAGTACTTCTCTGTCAAAACCGAGAGCGAAAGAAATCTTCTGGAAAGGTCAGAAAAATCGAAACTGCTATTTCTGTGGAAAGGAATGGCATATCAGGAGAAACTGTTTCTGTCTGGGAATGAACAGAGACATGTCTAGGTATGCAACTTTTAACCACCATTATCCACATTGTCCCTCATGGAATCTTAGATGGATTCACAAATAAGAATTGTCATGCCATGCAGTCTGCATAACTGAGTACACTGTATGTATTGGTACTTGGTACTTTGATACTGGTTGTTCCAGACACATGACTGGGAGTCAGGATCTGTTGACAGATTTTAAAGTAGCAGTGAAAGGAAGAACTGTTACCTTTGGAGATGGTAAACAAAGAAAAATTCTTGGTAAGGGTAAGCTCGATTGCGCCAGGTTACCCAAGTTAACTAATGTCAAAGTGGTACAGGGATTGAGATCAAATCTTATCAGCATCAGCGAACTTTGTGATAGTGGAATGCGAGTTAAATTTACAAAGAATGCTTACTTTGTAACTAATGGAGATAACAAGTGTGTCTTAGGGAAGAGGAACTCAAACAACTGCTACACTTTGGTAGATACACAAAGAACACTTACACAACCACCGTGCTTCTTAGCCAAGAAGAATGAAATGGAACTGTGGGATCAAAGACTTGGACACATCAACGTGTATACACCATCAAACTATCTATGTCAAATAGAGTTCGTGGATTGCCAGAACTATCTCATAACGATGAGTTTGTGTGTAAAACATGTCAGACAGGAAAACAGATTCGGATACATGATAAGAAAACTGAGGACGTGCATACATCACATATAATGGAACTAATGCACATGGAAGTCGTGGAACCAATGCAAACAGAAAGCTTTGGTGGGAAAAGATATGTTCTTGTGTATGTTGATGATTACTCTAGATTTACTTGGGTTTGGTTTTTGTGGGATAAATCTGAAGCTTGTGTGGCGTTTCGACACTTGTGCCTTCAACTAAAGAATGGGAAAGGGTGTGTGCAGCGCATCAGAACTAATCATGGCAGAGAATTTGAAAATGAGGCACTTCAAAAATTTTGTGTCACTCATGGAATCTCTCATGAATATTCTTCACAAAAAACTCATCAGCAAAACGGAGTGACTAAGCGAAAGAACAGGACATTACAAGAGATGGCACGAGCGTTGTTGCATGCTAAAGGAGTGACAACCAGATTTTGGGCAGAGGCTATGAGTACAGCTTGCTACTTGGTTAATCGAATATACCTTCGCCCAGGTTTGTCGAAAACTCCCTATGAGATTTGGAAAGGGCGATCTCCTTCTCTCAAGTATGTACATGTGTTTGGATGTACTTGCTATATACTGAAAGATAAGGAATATCTAGGTAAGGTTGATGCACGCAATAATTAAGGAATTTTTCTTGGCTTTGCTCAAAATTCTGCTATCTATAGGGTCTTTAATCTGCGTACCAAAACAGTTATGGAATCTGCTAATGTTATCTTTGATGAGGATGTACCAAAAGAACTCGATAGCATTCCTTTGTTCCCAAGTGTTGTTCGTGAAATCTCAGCACTACCTGACAAGGTGTCAGAATCTACTTTGAAAGAAGAACCTTTATCCGATAATAAGGAGGTTAATGAATCATCACCAGAACCCCTGTTACCTGTTTCTGTTCATCGAAATCACTCAGCTAGTGATATCATTGCGATCTTCTTGCTCAAACCAGAGATAAAACCAGATTTAATTATAAAGATTTGGTCCGTTTTGTGTGTGAAATTCTAGGGTTGAACCCCAGAAAGTCTGAGAAGTGCTTAATGATGAGTACTGGGTTCGGGCCATGCAAGAAGAGTTGGAACAGTTTGAACGAAATGATGTCTGGTATTTGGTTCCTCGTCCTAAGCATACTAATGTTATTGGAACCAAGTGGGTTTTCAAGAATAAAACTAATGAGCTCGGAGAGATTACTCGCAATAAAGCACGTCTCGTTACTAAGGGATATACTCAAGTAGCAGGGGTTGATTTTTAGGAGACTTTTGCACCCGTGGCTCATTTGGAATCTATTCGTCTACTTCTCTGTGTTGCTTGCAGTTTGAACTTCAAGTTGTATCAAATAGATGTCAAGAGTGCATTTTTGAATGGCAACTTACAGGAAGAAGTCTATGTTAAACAACCGGATGGTTTTAAGGATTCGCAACACCCTGATCATGTATTTCGTTTGAAGAAGGCACTCTATGGTCTGAAACAAGCACCTCGTGCATGGTACGAACGATTGACATCGTTCTTGGTTGAGCACGGGTACAAAAGAGGGGGAATAGACAAAACGTTGTTTATTCACAATGTTGATGGTAACTTGATGGTTGTTCAAGTATATGTTGATGACATCGTGTTTGGATCTACCTCTCAACAAAAAGCGGATGCATTTGTGAAGAGGATGACTACGGAATTTGAGATGAGTATGTTTGGTGAATTGACCTTCTTCCTAGGACTATAAATTAGACAGACAATTGATGGCATGTTTATCTCTCAAAGCAAATATGCTCGGGATTTGATCAATAGATTTAAACTGGATGGGAGCAAGTCGTCAAGGACACCGATGTCGACTACGACAAAGTTGACATGAGATGAAGATGGAGAAGATGTTGACACCAGCTTTACAGAAGAATGATCGGAAGTCTACTTTATCTTACCGCAAGTAGACCTGATCTGTGCTTAAGCGTTGGAATCTGTACAAGATATCAGACAAAACCAAAGAAGTCACACGTACAGGCTGTAAAACGTATCATCAAATATGTAAAAGGCACAGTGGAGTATGGTCTATATTACATGAAGGATACAAGTTGCAATCTAGTGAGATATTATGATGCAGTCTAGGGAGGTCATGTTGACGATAGACGAAGTACTTCTGGGAGATGTTTCTTTCTTGGAAACAACATGGTGACATGGCACAACAGGAGATAGAATTCCACATCCTTGTCTAGGACCGAAGCGGAGTACATTGCCTTGGGAAGTTGCTGCACTCAACTCATGTGGATACGACATATGCTATCTGACTACGGTATCAACTTACCCTTTTTTACTGCACATTGTGATAATACGAGTGCTATTAACATTTCAAAAAATCTTGCGCAACATTCTCGAACTAAGCATATTGAAATCCAACATCATTTTTTGCGGGAACAAGTTGAAAAGAAATGCTTGATGATTGAGTATGTTCCTACCGAGAGACAGTTGGCTGACATATTCGTTAAACCTCTTGATATGAACATGTTTGTTTGTTTATAAAAATCTCTTGGTGTGGGAGAATTTTAAATGCTTTTATTCTACATTTTAGAAGGAAATATGCAGGAAAGAGTACAAGTCGAGAAATGTGAAAGTCAAAGAGGTGAAAATGAAAGTCGGAAGTACTTCACTATGTCTCAGGTACATTTGACTGATATAGTATGTTCAATACTAGTTCTGATACTCCTCTGTCTGAGAAATAAAGGGAAAAAGGAAATGAAGAAATCTACAAAAGGATGATCACATGACATGAGTAAATCAATAAGTTGCTCGGGTCTAAGTTGTGAGACAGGAATCTATACGACGGTCTAAGGACTGAAGAACAAAAAAAATGTTCTGAATACTCCGCTATAGACAGCAGAAAAAATGTTCCATATGAGTATATCTTACAAAGAGGTAGTCTGGATCTAAGTGGTGAGATGCTACTGTTAATACAATGTCCTAGAAGCTAAGAACTTGGATATATAAAAAAATCTGGAATAGTACTATATATGTGTTGCGAAGCATCTGGACATATGTGAGGTGCACCTGACCGGAAGATTCATCTATGAGACTGGATAATTTCCTTGACATGTATCTCTGACCTAAATATTTTATTCTTAGATGCTGAAGTGCGTTCGTTTGTTTTAAATTATTTTCAGACTGCAAACCTGTGATTATTGAGATGAGTTAGTAATATGAATATGCTTAATTGTAGATGGTTGGGAATTGAAAAATGTCTAGAGTTCTCTTTGAAATTTGAAAGGTTCTCATTTAAGTGAGCTGATACAAAAGATGTCCTAACATTTTGCACGTATATGTCTTCTTCTCTAGCTTTTTCAGAACCTGTAGATCTCTCTGGAATCTCATTGATCATGGAGAACAAGAAATCAAAAATACTACAAGATGACGTTCAACACACATTACTGCTTTGAAAGTTCGTGCACCAGATGCGGTGAAGGCAGATTTACATGCAGTACTCTTGAGCATAATGAGAAAGCACAGTGAAAAGTAGAACAAAAACGGTCTGAGGTAAGCACTGCAACAAGGGGTGAGACTGCATCCTGACTAAAAGGACACTTTGTGAGAAAACCTCGAAGATCATTCATACTAAAAGGGATGTTCAAGGCCTGAACATGCTGAGAAGAACTTATCGAAGAATCAGGTTCAGTTGGAGAGAAAATTGATACCCAAGAGCAGGAGGGCATGCATGCAGTTCAAAATGAGAGTCAGGAGTCTCCAACAGACCTTATTGAAGCTGCCAATGAAACTGACGAAGGGGCGATGAGAGATGAGTGCACAATCACTAATGCTTATAGTGATCCCCAACATGAGAGAACGACAAAGGATAAGACATGTCATTGAAATCTTAACTCCGGAAGGCTTTGATTACTCGAACGATCCACTAGTGGTTATGCAACCACCAACAAAGATGGAGAAAAGTGATACAACGCAAAACTACTTCAGCAGTAGTGAAGGAAAACTCACACACGAGGAACAATGAAGAGGCATGGTGAATTCGAATTGGTGGAGACGAATTCTGAAGAAATATGTTTGGTAAAGTTGTTTTTAAATTTCTACTTACACACACAGGGGGAGAAGTCTCGAAGAACTGTTGTGTTTGTAAAATCAACATATTGAGGTATATGGACTGAAGACAGTGACAAAATGTACATGGATGAACATGTATCCCTAGTGAGGATAGTAGATGAAGAGCCAAGTGGATGAATGTTTGTCATGTCATCTCTGAGTGTATAAGCAGAAAGTCAAAAACAGGAAGAATATTAAAGCAGAAGAAAAGGCACATTAATTTATGTCCTTGTTGGACGACATAAGAGCATGGGTTTAGCATGGAAGAAATCAAAAGCATGGACAAAACATGAAACAAAGGAAAGCATGGGTCATTTCACAATAAAGAAATGTAATAAGAGAAAGAGAGAGGGTATATCACATGAAAGAGAAGGCATTTTCGTGTAACCCTCTTGAAACCAAGCTGAAGAGAGTCTGCAACAGAGGAGAGGGAGACCATAGCCATGGAGAGCTGATTGTGGGAGATTGGTGAGTGCAACATGTATGGGAAACACAAGTGAGTGATTTCTGAGAGAGAGCGAGGTGTACTTGAGGGGGAGCCTTCAAATAACAGGTGAACTGCTCAATGTCTAGACGTGGTCTAGGGTAACACGTGGTGTGTGTTGTACACAGTGTGTTTGAGGCTGATAGAATTCCAAATGATACTGGAGTTTTACTCAGGGGAAGTAAAACATGAGGGTTAAGTGATACTTGGAAATGTTTGAAGTGTACTTGACTTCTATCAGAGGAATATAATCAAATTGGAAGTTTTGATTTGTGAAATCGTGTGCATTTTCTTTTTCACAAAGCTTATCCAATCCAAAGGCAAAATGTTTTTTTTTTCTTGGTAAATAAAGGCAGAATGTTTTTTAGGAACGTTTTATTTTTCTTCTTTATAACAAGTAATTGTTTTGCCCTGACATCAATAGCTAGTATCTCTACTGTGTCCAAATGGTGGACAGCAAAACACGGGTAGATATATATACACATGCATACACTCATGTCAATCCCACTTAAACGTGGCCTCTTAGGTTGACTTCCATCTTGCAAATGCAGCAGACCTAGTGAGCGAAGGCAACACTGAATCAGTCTCACGCAATATATATACACACGCAGACACATATATATTAGTAAAAGTTATGAGAAAGTGGGGTATTTGCCTTTTTTCCTTGCAGCCATTGATGAATGCAAGCTTTGTGATATTTGTGGGCGCAAGGCAATGACATGAGAGTCTCACCTCTTTTATAGTTTTCTTGGCATATCGTGCACCTGTTTCCAAACACACCCACACCTCTTTGCATACTATTATAAAAAGTTCCAAATTTATTTAACAAAATTTACAACAAAATTTTCTCTAACAAAACTTATATCATGATGTAATGAAAAAGAAGTAAATGAAATTATAAACAGAATATACTAATTAGCCTATAGAGTTTTAATTACATTTGATCTTCCGAGGAAGAAGTAAACTTGTGAGACGGCAACATAGAAATTTGTTGGTCTGATAGCCCTCCCTTTGCAGCCTCTTCGTTTGTTGCCTCCTTCCAAATATTTATTCGCTCAATTAGTTCCTTATATACAGTCATATATATATATATATATATATATATATAAATATATATATATGTTAGTACATAAATATAGTTAATCAAAGTTGAAACACAACCAAAATAAACTGAGCTGAAGCCGGTTCGCATATGAAACACAATTTTGATATTATATATATATATATGTATATGTGTGTGTATGTTACAGAGCCATAATAAGGTAATATAGTTATAAAATTGAAAATAGTTCAAATACTACCCGCGCCGAGAGCTCGATTATGCGATCCCTGAGGATGCCTGCAAAAATATCAGGAATTTTCGTGAGTTCAGAAACTATGTATACTTTTTTGACACATAAATAATATGTTTTTGTTTTAAGTTTTGAAATACAGAAATAATATAATTACTCGTTCTATGCAGATGAACTTGGTAAGTCGCAATGCGGGGAGGCACCATCACCGGAATCGAAAATGTCGGGATGTCAACCTGCCGGTGCATGTGGTGGCGGTGGGAGCTTTCCGGGGATTTCTCCTCCTCGGACCGGCCATGATTCCGGTAGAATTCTTGGGTTATTTCATCAGCCTCACGGAAGAAGAAGTCATACGCCTCACCGCCAACGGCAGATCGAGACGCATGGTTATCGCCCATTTTATTCGAAATATAAGTTTTAAAATTCTTAGTTATTCAAGTTCGATAATATATGGTTTCAGTCTCATTTATTATTATTATTGTTATTATTATTATTATTATTATTATTATTGAGTTCTGAAGAGAGCATGAAGGGAAGCTTTTAATTTTGGGTCGATGTGTGAATGAATAACATTATAACGGAAGGCATCAGAAGATTTTTATTATTCGTGATATTGAGTTATTAATATATAGCTAAAGTCATGGACAAGAGATCTTCCCCTTTGGTACGCCAATGGATAAAACCCAAAAAAACCAATTCAACCGGTTTTCAGTTTAGATTGATTTCGTTTCGTTATACAACATATACGTTCCATAACCAAAAGTCTATATATTATCGTATTCTGTGTAGTTCTTTATTTTAATATAAACATGGAGATGTAAGATTCAACAACGTGGTACTCATTTCTTTTGCACTTAAATACCGATTTACATCTAATAGAAATATCTTTTGGTTTAAAAATAAATCTCAGTTTTGACATTCATGTAAAATCGACCATTCATTCGGTGAGAGGAGAGCGATGAGAGAGAGAGAAACCAGGAGAGAACGTTTCGCGAGTAGTGTCAGCCCTCGCCGCCGGCCTTCACCCAGACAACCCAACATTGGAATTGACCGTCGACCTTATGGGTCGATGGAAAAATTCTAACCACTCCCACTCCAACTCCCTATCGGCCCAAACAATCCCAAAAACCGGTCTTCCCCTTTCACGATCGCATTCGACTTCAACCCTAAACCCCGATGACATCCTCTAACCGTATCCCAGATCCTGCAATCCCTCTCCTCAAGGATCTTCAGCAACGCCTCCCCCTCAACTCATACCCACTTCACCATCAGACCCTGCTAATTACAACACGGATTTTCCCCCTCTCCCGATAAGCTCAACTAAGACTCCCCTCCGAAACACCCAACCCATCCTTCTGTACCATATCCACTAAACGATAAACTTTCAAATTTGCAACCTGAAGCAAATACAGTTGAGGATGGGATAGAGATCACCAAAACTGCTCCTGCCTTGGATGTGGGATTCACCCCCGAAACCCGACAACTAAAAGAGTCGGGAGTCATCAGGAAGGTACTGCACCATTATTCTGTTCAGATAACTGCTTGTATCTCTTAGGCTAATCGCGTGAAAGGACCTGTTTCAATCTTCAGAAAATGGTTGAAGCAGAAATGTCAGATACAGGGAAACTAAGAGTTAAGATCCCTCAATCAGTGGTTGATGCCGGTGTGTACAGTATCAGGATCATGTTGGGGGTTTTAACCCTAATAACCCACTTGGGTCGCAGCAATTTCAGGGTACACGACCGAAAAAAAAAAAAAAATTTGCGACCTTATTACGACTAATATATAACTAATATACAACTAAAATAAGAGTAGTTTATTAGTCGTAATAAGTTGTATATTAGTTATATATTAGTCGTAATAAGGTCGCAAATTTTTTTTTTTTTCCGGTGGTGTACACTGAAATTGCTGCGATCCAAGTGGGTTATTTGAGTAATATTCCCATCATGTTGTGCGCTCCTTTTACGGATCAATCCCAAGGATGACCAAAATCTATGATGTCCTCAATAACTTGTAGGGGAAAGAAAGGAAATTGGAGATTCATCAGTTGTTGACGAAATCGATTCTTGTCCACATTGACTCCCAGAGAATCCGGGAAGCAGTTCTTAAGCAGGAATTTTGGTACGTAGACAACCACGCCTTTTTCGTACGGAAATAGGCAGCTCAGTTTGCACGTGAGCTTCCTTCCCTTAAATCAGCCCCCGTCTGCAACATTATGCTCCTAACCACTACCCCGAGAGAGATATTCTTTGGGATCAGTTTCAGCATATTGATCACACGGGATTTTCACCGGTTTTTCTAACGTCTTACATCACACTTTGCACATACCTTAGGCATAATAGGACGTTAGACGGTCATGGGTAGGATTCTTTTTTCCATTTTTCATGCAGGATGATCAAACGAGGACATTCACGCACAAGGCACGGAAAAGGAGCAGAATCGAGAAGACTCGGAAGGCTCAGAAAAAATGGGCAGCCCGCTCATTTTGCCGAGCGGTCGCCCATTGGCGAAATTCATCCCGAGAATTTGATCAGAGAAAATGGACGGCCCGCCCATTTAATCGAGCGGTCGCTCGACGCCGAAATCACGAGAACAGGCGGTCGCTCAAGAAACTAGGCGGTCGACCGTGCGCTATGAAGAACGAGCGGTCGCCCGGAACCAGAAAAACGGGCGACCCTGAAGATGAAAACGGGCGACCCTGGAGAAAAAGTGAGCGACCGCCCGTTATTAAATCCGGCCCAAAAAGGAAAAGCCCGATTTTTGAGGAGAAACCTAGCTGCTACACTTGCATAAAAAAGGGAGTTTGAGGAGAAGAAGAGGGACTCGACTAACTTGAAGAAAAACACAAAGGAGAAGTGAAAAAAGAGATTTTGGAGACCTAGGAAACTTGGAGAAGAAGAAGACCACCATTGAAGACCATCTTGAGCTTCTCTTTTCCCTTTCTATGTTTCTTCATTTTGCTTTATGTTTTGAAACCCTAGATATGGAGTAGTGACTTTGTTGTGGGTGAGGGATCCCCACTTTTGTATGGATACCTATCCTTAACCTATGATGTTTATGAGTTTTCTTCCATGGGTTTGATGTTTTGTGCTTAATGCTATCAACTTTGGCGAAATCTTAGTTGGTGTGATGTTAGAACACATTGATCATAGGGATATGGGGATGATGTTTGGAACCAAACATCAAATGAGTGAGTTATTCACATTGGGAGATGGCTTAACTTGCTTAGGGTTCATGATAGGGTACATTAATACATCTAGAGATCATTTAGATCATTGGGAGATGGGTAAATCGATTCTCTAGGTAGTGAGTTTAAGCTCGGGAGAGACAAACTCTAGATGAAGTGCTTGAAACCCCCATTTGGAAGATAAACCCGTAGATATTGTAGTATCATCAACCGTCCATGCAAATCTTGAGGGATCCCGAACCCACAACGCCTCAATTCCATCGTTTACAACCCGTTAATTTTATCATCAACCGTCCATGCAATTCTTGAGGGATCCCGAACCCGCAACGCCTAAATTCCATCGTTTTACAATCCGTTAATTTTGCTTGCTTTCTTGTATTCCGACACTCATCACAAATCATATTTTTATTTAACCATCAATCTAGCTTAGGGATAGATTAACACAACCTAGTTCTCGTGTTCGACCCCGTTAGTACAACTACCGTATACTTGCGGATAGTGGTACGAATCGGGTATTAAATATAAGACTCGGTGCGTGCGCATCAAGTTTTTGGCGTCGTTGCCGGGGACTAGGCGTTTTCGTGTTAGTCTAGATTTTTGCTAGATCACCATTGCTTGGATTCTTGTTTGGATCACTTTGTGCCATAACCGTTTCACATCACTTTCGGTTCGTTTTGTCTTTTTGGTGTGCAGCTCTTCCGGTGCATGACAAGAAGCACAACCGGTAGAGATCAACTTGTCTTCGACCCCGAAATAGAAAGAACACTACGCTTCGCTCGGAGACAGCAAAGACAGTGGGGAATGACCAAAGAAATGCTGAGAGAGAACAACGCACGAAGAGGACAGCCCGATATGGCCGAAGAGTTGTTGAGAGGGGTCAATGCCCAAAGAGGTCCAGCCCAAGCACCCCCTAGAACGCTTCGAACATACACACAACCGAAGCACACTCAGTTACTGTCATGCATCAGCCGGAGACCTCTAGAAGATTTTGAACTCCTACCGCAATGTATTCAAATGCTCAACAATATGAGTTTTCGTGGGAGACCAAACGAGGATCCGAATGCTCACCTTATGAACTTCAAGATGAACTGTAAGGCAATCAAGAAGGGACCGGGGATTACTCTTGAAGACGTATTCCTTGAGACTTTCCCCTACTCGCTTACGGAGAGAGCTAGAGATTGGCTCTACACTCTTGAGCCAAACTCTATCTCAACATGGGATGAGATGGAAGAACAGTTCCTTATGCAATACTATTCTCCTACAAAGACTCAACATGCGAGGAATCGGATTAATGCTTTTGTGCAAGAGGATGGGGAGAATCTCCATGATGCATGGGAACGCTTCAAGGAATATCAAAGAATGTGCCCTCACCATGGAATGGAAAGAGATTACCTTCTATCCATCTTTATCCATGGGTTGAAGGATGATACTCGGTCTTGGATTGATGCCGCATGCGGAGGTGACATATATGACATCCCTTTCCAAGAATTGGAAGCAACAATAGCAAAACTGGCCAAAGGACGTAGCCACACGTCCAATGAGTTCAGCGGGAGAAGCTCAGTGAAAGGAGATGTGGGTGAGAACGCAGCTCTTAAGGCGGTGCTAGCCGACCTTGTGGAGATAAAGGTCCAACTTGCGAATGCCAAACAAGTAGCTGTTGTGGAGGATCACAATGTAGCGCAAGTTCAACCGGGTATGTATATGATTGATCAAGAAGCGGAAGAGGCCAACTATGTCGGCCAAAACCAATACACTCATCCATACAACCTATACAACCTGGGATTGAGGAATCATCCCAATTTCTCCTACAAGAACGCGTCAAATGCGCTAAATCCTCAACCCACTTTTCAACGGAGCAATCAAGGACCTCCGGGTTTTCAATCAAAGTATCAACAACAAGGTCAAGGGAGTCAAGGTTATCAAGGGAATTCCAACTATAGACCACAGCAAGTGATCACACGGGTTTTTCACCGGTTTTATAACGTCGTGCATCACAATTCTTCTCACATTCTAGGCATTATAGGACGTTAGATAGCCATGGGTAGGTTGTTTTGTTTGTTTTTCCTTGCAGGAAGACTCCAGGATGAACCCTCACGAAGCGGGCACGGAAGAACAAGAATTCGAGAATGCTCGGGGAGCTCAGCCAAAACGAGCGACCCGCCCATTTTATG